>NW_004797973.1:333554-343105 GCF_000002075.1 Aplysia californica
CAGGGGAATTTTATTCTTATTTGACGTTTTGCAGTTAGGTTGTTGCATCCCTACTCTTTGTGTAGCCTATTTCAAATAGTATTTGGTCATCAAGACTTCTGGATTTCTTCTCTGGATGTAAACAAATGGATCGTGGACTTAAACGAACGGAACTACAAGATCACCCAGATTTGAAGTATCAAAATTTCTAATGAAAAATGATAAAAACAAGCCCTGCCTTACCTTTCCACCAGCATCTCCAGACTTTAGTTTTTCTTCCTTTTTCTTTATGTCGCTTTCCCAGTTGTCTAAATCAGCCAAGTAGTTTTGCAATTCCGATTGGTTTTGACGCATCTGCGTCTGTAAGTTTATCATCTTTTCTTCATGCTTCGAAACTTTAGACATGGCGTCAGATTTAAGATTTTTAAGGTTTGATAAACAGCTGAGCCTCTCTTTCTTCTTTGTCTATGGTCTTAATCTATTGATCAACAATCTAAAATGTTCGTTCATCAGTAATTTGCCGAAACTGAAACAAGCTGTAGATCTAGATCTAGATTTAGATTCTTTATATTAGATCTTGGAGAATCTAAGAAGCAGACCTAGATATCTAGATTCTAGATCTCTAGAAATTCTTGAATCTAGATCTAGCAGAGTCTACTATTGATTGATTCTCATTCAAATTCAAGGCGTGTCGTGTAGGCTATGACAAACCGAGGAACGCTCTCAATTCAGTTGGTTAGAACCCAGAAAGATATTGAGGTGGAAAACATCAGACAAACAACTAGATCGTGCTTGTTGTAAAGTTATACCGGAACCAGAATGTGTTTGGAAGAAGCTTCGATCCGAAAGTCGAAAGTAGATCGAGGCCTTGGCTGGAAGTCGTTGCCAAGAAAGGAAACACACTCTTCGTAATTTCAAACTATCAGCTTTTTCTATTATAATAATCATCACACAGATTATGCAAACACAATTCAAACGGCAAAAGGGAAATCTTCTCATCTCATCTGACTAATCAGTAGTTAATGAATGTCTTTCTTCTAGTTTTTTCCAATGCAGAAATGTGCAAAAAGAGAGCTTTTGTTCTTTTCCTTCACATAATAATATTTATATCTATTTATTCGCCATAAAGAGTTGACTACGACGGCTACGAAACAATATTTGTACTCTTCAACGTTGGTGAATTGAATGAGTAGAAATCCAAACAAAATGGCGGAAATTGTCTAAAGCTCGGAAGTTGCAAGAAAGTTCTATTGAAATTAAATGAAATTACGAGGTAGGCCTGTATAAAATGGTATATTTGGCGTACGCATTCAATCTTTGAAAAGAAAAGAGGAAATAAACCATAGTAGCTGTCACCAACAGTGAACAGTGAGACCGCTAACACAAACAACATCAGTGGCTATCGTGATCAGTCTGTCATCAGTCAGTGATCCGCCAGTTTCACACAATCACCACGTCCCACACTACTATCGGGGATGAACTGAAAAATCTAACAACCCCCCTACCCCACCTCACCCTGATTGTTGCGGCCACTCTTGCAGCATTGGATGACACGGAGGGTGTAAACCGGGTTACAATTGGCTGAACCTTTGACCCTTGTATTATTAAGCAGGCTTTTAATTTTAAGGCAGGTACTCTGGGAATTCCCGGTTTCGGTCTCACGCCTTTGACCGCCTTTTCACTTCTCGCTGGGGGTTGGAGCGCTTTTAGAAGAAGAAAACAAAGAACAAGAAGAAGAAGAAGGAGGATGAGGTCGAGGAGGAGTAGATATATATGTAATACGGAGGAGAAGTTCATCAAGAAGAAGAAGTAGGAGGAGGAGGAGAACAAGAAGAAGATAAAGTACTAGAGTAATCGTACCGGGTCGGGCAGCACGTTTTTTTCTAGCTGTCGGGCACTGGAGTACAAAAAGATCGTTAAAAACTTTGTTTTTAAATCTAGCCCCAAAAGAGTGGCACACAAACTAGCAATGCCAATGAAAATTTAAATTTTCACTTTTGCCCCCTTTTTTTTGGTACCTAATAAGAAAGAATTTTCAATTCTGATAATCATGCTTCTTGAATTTTGAGAAACGGTTCATAAATAAAAAAGTTATGGGGTTGTAAAGGTCGGCAAAATATGGATGACCCACATATAGGAAAATGCTCCTAAAAAGTGGACCACGCAGTAGCAGATTCTGTAAGAAAATCGACGATATCTCGGTAACTAATCCAGATGTTGGAGAGAAACTTGGCTACCCGATGTGTTTTTGAGTGTAGAAATCATTTCTGTTGTCAGATTTACTACCAATTTCGTAGTTATTTTGTTATAATTGAAATTGTGGTGTACATATTACGATTTTGCGAAAAAGGGGTGTCGGGATGAGTCCATTTTATTTATAGCATCGTATCACAACATGGGATCTTTAAGAATATATGTCGGCAGCGTGACTAAATAATTGCAAAGCTTTTTATGATGACTTTAGACCATGCCGACCGTAAAAGATAAGTTAATTCAATCTAGCATGCCATACAATTAAAAATTCTTTTTCCCCGTTGAGACGCGAACACCCCGAGACGAGATAACCTCGCCTCGGAATACCCCCATTGCGATGTTACAGGGGAATAGAGAGAAAAACAACCGGATGCGCGCGCCCGCCATTGCCCTATTTCAAGTGACCAATGAACGGGCCCGGAATAGTCATGCGGGGATTTGTAGGTCACAGACATTTGCCACGGGAGTGAGGGGAAAATGGCCGGTCTCCGTGCGAAGCCGCTTTGGATAGGGGGGTAGTCGTAGATTTACGATCGGGTCTAAACAACTACTTGACACAGAACTCTCAAATTTGAGCACACTATAGAGGATAGATAGATCTATTACCATCTGGGCGTTGAAATTCAAACTCCTTATAGTTTTCGGTGTACACGATACGAAAGTGTTCCCGACACCAAAAGTATAGGTTAATTTATGTGTACGAACTTCAACGTCCACATATCATTAGTTTGCCCTATTTTCTGATTGGTAGCCCAGTTTCATTCGGATTGGTTCGGAAATAGAGCAGACCGAGGTTGACAAAGTTAGTCACCTACGCTTCGGCCGGGTCCGCAAAATCGCCCGTAAACGGGGACCAAATTTTCACCTCGCGGGAAAGCCCGATTGGCATTGCTACACAAACCTAAAGCAACCTCCCTTACTTTCGTTGAAACAACAGTTACGGCGATATTTTGCTAAAAATTAAAATAGTCCTTTACTCTTATCCTGCGTCTGTGCCCAGATGCGTATCTTATCAGCAACCGACTACGTCGGACGTGCCGGGCAGGCCGCCGGGGTCACTCAGTGTGTACTGTTGGTGTACAGCGGGCGCGCCGGGAAACGTGTGTTTTCGCCATGAATACCACGGGAGTGTGTGTTAACTGATGATGAAAATAACGCTCTATCCTTCATAGTATAGCTTTCTATTTATAAAGTGTTACAAACATGAATAACCCCCTCTCACAAGCTGATAAGACATTACGAGTAGTTACGCCCATTTAAATAACCTTTCTTGACGCTCTTGTTTATGAATGACCTGAAGTTCGAAAGGGGATAATTTCTTAGGTCAATTTCCGAATGTTTTACACTCAAATTGTTCTTTGTACCTGCACAAGGGTATTCAAAACTATCAAACAAGAAGCTCCTTTTTTATCAGGTAGTATCATTTCATACAAAATCAAGCTCATTTGAAATATTTTGTATAGAAAAATGGAAGTCTTGTTTCCTGACTATCCTTTCGAGCTCCTCATGTCTAAGTGGGTCAATTTTTTCTATAATTTCATTGGACGAACATCTAGAGCTATCAACTTGGCATGTTTTGAATGAGACGTATGCCTCGATTACGAACCAACGCAGGTGGTTCTAGAAGACGGCCACAAACGCACAAAAACTCAAGCAGACTGACGCACACACACTTGACCTGCGTGAATGGGGATCCGACTCGGGACCCGAATGACACGTAAGATGATGCGCGTGCGCTGAGCCAGGAGCTACACTGACTCGGGACCAGAACGCAGGCGAGGTGCCGAAATAGGCTTATCGGGCTACATAAACCCGGCTCCCGCAGGATGAGGGTTAAGACAGCTTTTTCTTCATCAACTGAGCAAAACAGCGTGAAGCTGTTTCCCTGGAAGAGTTAACATTGTGGTTGTGGATGAAGGAGCTTGTGGCCTAGATTCTACGTTTTGGTAAACTCTGAAAGCTGGAGAATTATTTGCATATGAGGCCCCATCAAGGATGAAAGAGAATTTGCAGTTCAGCCTCGCCATTTTTGCCGAAAGGGGGGGGTGCCCGGATTGTAACATAAAATCCGTAGTTTCTCATCCTTCGGCCACATAAGATAATATAGTGCCAATGGTTATATCATAATAAAAGAATCAAGAATTTGTGCATAATTTAAATAAGAGTAGAGTCAGATACAGCATATTAGCTCAGTCAGACACTAGGGTAGTAGAGTCAAGATACCAGTGTGTAATACAGTCGGATATCAGTATAGCAGAGTCAGATTCCAGTGTAGTTGAGTGAGCCAGATGCCAGTGTAGTAGAGTCAGATACCACGTAGTAGAGTGGGTCAGATATTCATTAAAATAGCTATAAATGGTGAAAACCACTTTAGACAAACTATCATTGTGTCCAAGGGAATGGTTTGCTTTCTTCATCTTGATCAGTCCTGCCTAAAACGGCCACCTGTCTTAGAGCCACTTTTCTCCTTGACAATGGGTGGCCGTCTTACACAGGTTCAGCTGTAATTGATTTGCAACTCTATTAGTATCATGTGTAATCTGCTGCAAAAAATACTTTTTTGACTCCCAAAGCAGTGCATCTGTGCGGCAGTAAAAGTAAAAATTTACCCCAAGGCTGAGGACTTATATAAATCGCTCTTCTTTTTACTTCTACTACGCTACTTAAACTTTAGATTTAGATTTAGACACTTGTGACATGTTTTTATAAAAGCTTTCATCTAGATCAAGTCAAGTGTGCCGATAAGTGATAATCCATGAATGAATATATATATGTCTTGTGTATTATATGTATACATGTGTGCTTTTGTATTTCTGTTAGTTGAACCTGAAGACTCCTTTAAATGATTGGGGAGGAGTTACTGTTAAGAATCACAGTACAGGACTAAGACTTCTTTGTAATAAATAGGGCTCTACTTTAGTTTGAAATTGCAATTCGGTTTAAAAGTGTTCTTGGGTACAGTTGAAATTGTCTAAGACAGTCAGCTCCCCATTGTCGAGCAGAAAAGTGGTCGTCTTAGACAGGTGGCCGCCTTGTACTGTGTCATTTTAACAAGACAAAGGGGTAAAGGAAGTATCTATTTGTAGTCTGTACGCAGGTGATGATCTTACATAAAGGTTCCCGTTTGTAGAGCCGGTTTGACTAATTATTTTACATCATTTTGTGTAAAAGTGTATAGGGTTCATATTCTTAGCTTAGTTTCTTTCAGACTCATGTTTTATTTTTATATATATATATATATATATATATATATATATATATATATATAATATATATCTGTCTTTGTATATATATCCAGTCTTGTCATTGTCTCTGTAACCACTGGAATAAGGCTAATTAAATATACAGCGCTTTAAATTCTAGCCTTAGGGCACTGTATTTTCAGAAGACAACTCGGTGTAGTTTTGTTTTTCTAAGATTATATTGGCTGAAGATGATGATGTTTGACCACAATGGCTTTTTAGACCTTGTATTTGTTTTGTTTTTATGTTAAATTGTTTTTTTAGGAGACGGGGGGCTATTTGAAAAAAGAGGGAGGTGGGGGTGGAAGAGGTGGGAAGGGTTACTTTCTGATTAGACTTCAATTTGAACAAACTCTTTTAACTGTCCCCAGGGTTTTATGCATCCCGCATAATATTTAGCAGAATTTGATCATTTTTTGCCTAATTTCTGATTATTTTCCTTTATCATTTTTTGTTAAAATTAACAGTACAGAATCGCATAATTTCACATTTTGGGCTCAGGTTGCCTAATTTCAGATTTTTTTTTTGCATAACACTGCGGGGACAGTTTTAAACTAGAGAGAAAACAAAATTAACTTAACTTTTTCTTTTCCTACACTTTTTTTTTTTTCTTAATAAGTGCAGTGAAAGAGAACCATGACGGACCATGTGGAGCCCCATGAGGCTCTCATGGCGTGGGCCCGAGATGAGATGAAGTTCTACGCGTCTACCTCCAGTGGTACCCGCACTCTACCTGTGGAACAGGACTTCAAGGAGTATGTTGTTGTTTCTTCTCTTTTACAATCCTTCTTTTTGATTGTATGGATTAGGAAATGTATTATTTGGGCTTTATAATTCATGGACTACTAAGAGTATATATATATATATATATATATATATATATATATATATATATATATATATATATATATATATATATATATATATATATATATAGATAGATAGATAGATAGATAGATAGATAGATAGATAGATAGATAGATAGATAGATAGATAGATAGATAGATAGATAGATAGATAGATAGATAGATAGGTAGATAGACCTGCCAAGAACTCCAATAAAATCCTAGGCCTGCGTTTATACAAATATTTTTTTTGCCCATCGAAGAACCTCAATCAGATTTGCATAAAATCTTTCTTTTTTTTCTTCAATTCTGTTTCCACCAGTTGTATGCAACTTTTGGTAAATGGTGTGAAGGTACACAGTTTTATTTGCAATTACTTGCACGACTTATTGTGAAAGTAGCATGCTTATAATATAAATCTGCAATATTTGCACAACTTTTTGTAAAAGGCATGAAAATATACACAATTTTATTTGTGTTTATGTGCATGGTTGGTTCGTGGTGTAATCTACGGGGGGTACTGGAGACTCAGATTTCTTCCATCAAACTGTGATTTTTAGCAAAGAATCAGAAAACAAACTTCCTATTTTTTGGTCATGGAGTGGATTGCAGGTTTCGTGTAAAATCAAGTGCTCAATAATGTTCTGCCAAAGAAGACTAAGAGCTCTCTTTGTAAGCATTATCCCTTGTTTGCTACTTTTTTTTTCCCAATCAAAATTAAGTTGTTTAGAATAGTTTTTAAAAGTGTTAACCCTATCCTTACGTCCTGGGGTCATTTTGTACCCCCGGGGTTGTATTCTTCACATTTTAGAATACTTTTAGTGTGAAGATCTGTTTTTAAACTTTCAGTATTTCTTTAAAAAATCATTTTGACAGTCTGCTATGCAAAGCGTACGGATCCAATTAACGAGTAAATTTCCTCTTTGGAAAGTGGTGGCACAGAGTTCCCCACGTCGTATGGATACGATACTAAAACACAACGTACAGGCAGGGTTGACAAAAAGTCTTCAAAATTCTTTTATCATATATACAGTAGTTTTAAAGGGAGATACTAAAACTCGATGCTAATTTCAATAGTATTGCTTTAATATTATTGAAATGTTGTAGTTGATTAATGATCTAGGTTGGCCTACTCTTTTTTTTTTTTTAAATATATGTTGAACAGGATGGGATGATGCTGCAGAGTTCCTTTTATGAAAATGTATAAATATTTTCCCATGTGTTTTCAGGTTGTTCAAAGGGCCCCTCTCTGACATGTGGTTGTATGTTCTGAAACACGTACGGTCAGTTCAGTGAGTATTTTCAAACATTTTACTTTCTTTTTAGTTTTGTACTGCAGGCTTGGGCACTGATTCTTTGTTTAAGAACTTGAATAATTCTGTGCCTTAAGTCGAAAAAATTCCCAAGTTTTAAGTTTCGTAAGCTTTAAAAAGGATGTACTAAAGATTGGATTTTTGAGAATCATTTCTAAAAAAGTTGAAAAGTGACTCGTGGGTATGCATGTTGTTTTTTTTAAACATTCAATGAAGAGAAAATTTCTAGATTGCTGTCTAATAATAGATTTGTATAAACACAAATTCCTGCTCAGCAGTAAGCTTTATCTCCCATAGTATTTTCTCTTCACTCTATTTTTGTCGTTCATTATAGTATGATCTTACAAGAAATGATGCTAGATTTTTGTTTTATGCACATTTGCTTTTTTTGTTTGTTTCAGAACGGTCAAGAAAATTCGAGGAAACTTAGCTGTGTATCCTTTTCCCCTTGTTGTGAAGCTTTCACTCATGGAGAGGCTTGCTCTGCTTCAGGTCATGTGGTCTTTACCTTTGTTTCAGATTTGTATTTCAGTGTTCAGATAAAAAAGGGCTATGGTTAAGGTGTTCGCCTCTCATTCAATAGGTCCCAGGTTTGAATCCGGAAAGCGACGGAGAGTTTTCTTCTCTAAAATTTGCTACTTTCACCTCCTTTCCTGCTCTCTAACAATGTTCTGTCGTCTGCGTTTGTCTCCACTTTCTACCTCCACTTTCTACCTCCACCCCCTCACCTCCTTTTCCCCCTTATTTGGGCTCCTGACTCTTTCTGCAACCTTTCTATTGCTATTCTCTGGCTCCTTCTTACTGCTGTATTTCAGCCTCACCCCTGATCTTATGATAGGTAAGATCTAACATCTAGTCTAGCCTTCTCGGATAAGGGCGAAAAATCTTGAAGGTTCGGTGTGCAAGTTGCGCGCGTTGAAGATCTCTCGGTGGTCCAGAATCGGTAAGAGTAGGCTTCAGCTGCAAGCTGGGCAAAAATTCCAAATTACCGGCCCGCTCATATCTTCTGGCGCTCATATGACTTTATGCAGTTGCGAGCACAGCACGGCCCCCCCCCGATACACTGCTTCACCCAGTAACATGTGCCACATGTGTATTTGCCTACTGTCATTTGACTTCTTCCTCATGTGTTTACTTTTTTGGCGAGTTCTGAAACTGATTTGGGCTGATTCTTTGTTGAGCACTCATTTCTAAAATTCTTTCAAGTCTGTGTGGATGGTTGGACAGTTCAAACGTACTTAACTCTCTCACTACTTCGAGCCATGTTTCACGCAGGGCTGCCTAAATCTACCGTTTTTTCCGGTAGATACCGATTTTGGGCCTGTTCTACCGCCATACCGCCATAGTTTCTATTGGTATGGGCTAGGGGTTTTGAAGTCAGTTTGGCAATCACCCTGCACTCAATTCCAGATTCAACACTAAATGACAGGTGCCTTGAACGTTAGTCCATAAATGATTTAAAAAAACAAAAGCAACCCAAACACCCCCTTCCCCTCCCCACATATGTAAACACACGCGAGAGCATGCGCACGTGCACACACAGACACATGCTTTTCACCAACCTTACATTCTCTCGTCCATTCATGTGGGTGGTTAGCAGGAGCACATTTTGAGACACACCCTGCTGGCTAGCGGGTTCTCTAGTGTGGTTTGCTTCTTCTTTCCTGTCAAACATTTGTCGTCCTTATCTTTCCTCCTTTTTTTATTTGTTCGTATGTTACTATCTAATAACATTTCTAATCCTTGGCACTTGTATGACCCAATTGTGTTGCAAATGCAGTAAAACTGTTATGAAAACTTGTCTACAACAAAAACTAAGGCATGTGTGGGTGGTTGGCGGGTGCTCTGGTGTGGTTTGCTTCTTCTTTCCTATCAAACATCTATCGTCCTTATCTCCCCTTCTTCTTTTTTTTTGTTTG
>NW_004797973.1:345011-351915 GCF_000002075.1 Aplysia californica
GAGAGGGAGGGGGACAGAAAGTGGAATTGAAAGCAGACAACAGAACATTGCTAGGGAGCAGGAAAGGAGGTGAAAGGAGACAATTTTAGAGAAGAAAATGTTTCAGTCGCTACCCGGATTTGAACCCGGGACCTTTGAATGAGAGGCCAACACTTTAACCTGTAGGCCACGAGAGCCCCCTGAAGTATTATATTAATACATGAGACTGTTCATCAACTGGCACACATACACTGAGAGGAACAGAACATGCAAAAATGTCTGCTTACATGCACTACTGTGATGTTTAGTTTGATGTATCGTCTCTGCTTTGTTTTCTTAAATTCTTATGTAAGTTGACTAAGTCTAGATTTCTGTGTTCACAGAGAGATGTTCGAATCACGTGCGAAGATATCGGCAAGTTCCTGATGGAAGCCCTCAATGGAGAGTTACCAGACAGGAGTTCTCTGTGAGTCACGATGGAGAATGTGGTATTTTCATTTGGGATATCGGAGTTCTTTTTTTTTCTGTACTGAGTTCATAGTTGTGTTTTTGTCAAGTATGGGTAATGTAACTCTTAACCTTACTATTTTGCATTTGTGAGGCAGCGTGGTGGAATCAGGCTCTCGTCAAAATAATCAAAGTGAAGAAACTTGCATTTTTTCGCAGGTTTGTGAATTTTTATCGTTTTTTTTGGTGTTTTTTTGGCTCAACACCTTTCATACTCATTAAAGAACTCATTTCTGTGTAAATATTTCTGAAAACGTTGATTAAAGGCACAAAAAATGTAAATTTTCAGTGACCACGAACTCTTAAGATTAGGAAATAACTCATCTTTGGCGGCCATTTTCTCAATAATTTTACATCTGAAAACAGGTGACCCCCACCTCCTTCTTTCGCAAATATCTCGACTTGTATTCAAGATAAATGGATATTGTTTTCATCCAAATAAAGACAAGTAAACCAGCTTTAAGATGATACCAATAACTCTACATGCCCAAAAATTGACGATAGCCTGATTCCACCACGCTGCGTCACATTTGTATTTTGCCCTACGACATAGAATATGGTCTAATGGGAGGTGTGCCTGACTTCAAAGGACCCTCGGTTAACAGGTCAACGTGAAATAACAGTACATAAGACAAACTAAACAAGAACTGCTCCGCTGAGTGAAGTTCTACGAGTTCCAGTTTTATCGAGCAAATGCTTCTGTTTCAGTTAGTCTTTTTAGTTTTAGTAAGTATTTTGCGCACTCGCAACACCATAAGGTCATATAAGGGCGGAAGATTAGAGGTGTTACAAGAGAGTAACAAACACAAAAAGAGAAGGAGGGTAAAGAAGGATGAGAGGTGTTTGATAGGAAAGAAAGAGCAAACCACACCAGAGCAACAGCCCACCACCCACAATTACAGTCTGAAATGTTGCTGCCGTCGTACATTGTTACCAGGCATAAATTAAAGAATTCATTTGCTTGGCTGATTTAGTGATATGACGTGAAGAGTTGAAATTGCTTGATTTTGAAATCTTCTTTCATCAACATCATTTCGCATTTTTCTGTATAGAAATGAAGAGTTCAACTGGCTTGATAATGAACTCTTTTTTCATCAACATCAACTCGCCTTTCTGCGTAGAGAAGCTGTTAAGTTGAATCTAACTCAGTGGGTAGAGTGATATGAACTGAAGGGTAGACCTTGATTTTAAAATCTTCTTTCATCAACAGCATTTCACATTTTTCTACGTTGAGAAGCTGGTAAGTTGAATTTAACTCATTAGTTGGAGAGTTATATGAACTGAAGAGTTGAACTCAATTTTCAAATCTTCTTTCATCAACATCATTTCCCATTTTTCTGTATAGAATGGCTTTATTACAAAATCTTTTTTCATCAACATCAACTCGCCTTTCTCTGTAGAGAATCTGTTAAGTTGAATCTCTAACTCAGTTGGTGGAGAGAGATATGAACTGAAGAGTTGAACTCGGATTTTGAAATCTTCTTTCATAAACTGTAACTCGCCCCTTTCTCGACAGAGAAACTGCAAAGTCCAATCTGAGCCAGCGGGTGGAGAGTCGAGTGTCCCCGCACTGCGCCGGCACGCTGGTCTCTGCTCTGACCAGCAACACGCTCTCGGCCGCTCATCGCATGAGAGAAGACACCATCAGCCTCAACATCGCCAAAGATGTGCAAGATCTCAGGTAGCCCTGAAAGTTGAACGCTTGTGGGCTGTTTTTGTGTTGCGGTTAAGTGCAGGGATGTAAATCTTCCGGGTTTTTCCGGTTGACTTGCCTTTTGGGGCCCCAGCTTTTAACAAAAGTCTACTATAAACAATACATGTTATATATACTAAATAGAGATTATTGGTTGTGACAGAGGGAAAGAAACAAATATAATTTAGTCTCACTGTATTCTTATTTCAGTCAGTGCAAGCGTGCCATGTATTTTCCAGCTTTTTTCTCAAAACCTGTTTACATCCCTGTAAGTGGTTGGGTTCGTGTATGTAAGACTGAGGGTTCGATCCTGGGTTTGGTAAGGTAGGATGTTGTATTTTTTAGGACAGATTCTTTTTCTCAGTTTGCTCTGTCCACCCAGCTATGCTTTGATGGGGATTTGGCGATGGGCATTGATGGATCGGATATGTTTTATTGATATTGTTTGAGCGTCTAACTGGCCATCTTGCTGCATGTCGTGTGGGCCATTGGGATCGGGAACTGGACAGAGCGAGGTTACCAAAGTAGTTGTTTCCAACTGGTGTGAGCTTTTGCTTGGATGGAATGTTGTAAGACTTTAAATTAGAACTTTCATTTTATATTTAACCTCCTACTTAATTCATCTTTGTCATCATCCTTGTTATTCTGTGCCAGAATTTGTCTTATTCAGGGTGTCCAGCAAGGTCGTAAAGTCATAAAAAAGGCACCCTGGTCGTAATGGTCGTAAATGTTAGTAAATTTGCCTTGAAAGTAGTAAACATTTGGTAAATTAGCCTGCCTACTGAGTGATGAAGCCAGCAAGACTTTTCAGTGAACCCTAGCCGCGGTACATGACTCTGTTTTTGCCGGTCGCGATTGTGATATACTATTCGTTCACCTTTTCCCTGTCCGAGAGTACGTTTCACACGAAAAGCCGGCTATGGCGGCAGGCGGAAGTGTATGTGACACCAAGGCTCGATCTGGAAAATCAAGATCTACTTTCGCTTTCGTTACCACCCAGAAATTTGCCGGCAATAGACTGATAACGCAACATTTGTGACATGCAGGTTGTACAGTAAAAACGCTGTGTTGCCGTGCAAATAAAATTTAGTAATTACTCGGACTCGTCACCGTGCTGTCACTTGTGTGTGTGTGTGTAGGGGGGGAGGAAATACAAGTGTCGTCCTATTTTTAGATTGTCTCTTTCGAGCTGGTGTGGGGCTTGATTTGCTGGGTAGTAAATTTTTTTTCCAGGTAGTAAATTTTTTCAGGAAATATTGCTGGACACCCTGCTTATTGGTCTTTGCAGATGCCATAAATCATCTTAATCACTTTTACTTTTTTGTTAAGAATATTTGCTATCACAACCCCCCCCCCCCCGTCCTTTTCCTCTCCTCTCAGTCAGTTTATCATTTACCAACACTTTGCACTATTACTTGTCTGTTAGATATATCCCCTCCCTGAGGATGCATCTAGCTGAACATTATTATTCTATATATTACTGTTCATTTATATTTGCATGTGACTGTTAGTCTGTTTGTGAGTACAAACATACTGTGTGTGTGTGTGTGTGTGTGTGTGTGTGTGCATGTGTGTGTGTGTGTGTGTGTGTGTGTGCGTGTGTATGTGTGTCGTTTTGAAACACCAAACCAATGTGCCAGGATCTGGACAATAAAGATGTATCTTATCTTATCTTATTTCCTGGTGTGTTCGTTTCAGTTTCTCCTACGGCTCCAAAGGTCTCAAGGACTTGTCTGATCCTCCCACAGTGCAGAAATCTGTCAGCCAGTTGTTGCAGGTAAAAGTTGGGCAAAACACGCAGAGGGAGACCGAGAATGGTTTACATAGAGATTCTGGTTAGATGGGTGACACAAAAGGCAAGAATGATATGCTGCTTTAAAATTTTGGAGAATTTGAGCAAAGAAATTAGTGGTGAACCATGATCGCTGATGTCTTTCAAATTTGGCACCTTGAGAAGAAGTAAAGGTGAAGCTTTTCAGATGAAATGCCCAGTTAGTAAAGTTTGGTCTTTTACAAATCCCCCGTTGCTGAATATAATAATAAAGCTCTCACCATACACAAAGATAAAGTCTGATTAAAGCAAAGTTATTTCCAGTCTTCCTTTCTTAGTAGATCAGTTGAACTCACTGAAGACGGAAAGATTTTTCTTTCTTTTTTTTCTTTTTTTTTTTTAGTAGAGGTTTTACGGCGCTCGCAACTGCATAAGGTCATGTGAGCGCCAGAAGATTAGAGGTGTTACAAGAGAGTAACAAACATAAAAAAGAAGAAGGGGAGATAAGGACGATAGATGTTTGATAGGAAAGAAGAAGCAAACCACACCAGAGCACCCGCAACCACCCACGATTTTTCTATGCACAAGCACCATGGACTGAAGGTTTTGGGTTTTTTTTCAAAATTATATAAAATCTGAACATTTCACCAACTGCAATGCCCTTTTGACACAATCAAGAACAACACAAGAACAATAAACATACCAGAGTACAAGTGTCTATCATAAGCTTTTAACGTTATCTTTCATTATATTTGTTCTGTTCCTATGTCTGGGTGAAAATAGTCTGTGTGTGTGTGTGTGTGTGTGTGTGTGTGTGTGTGTGTGTGTGTGTTTCGGTGTGTGTGTGCATTAATGTATATTGCTTGAGAAGAAAGGAAGTAGTAAGAAAGGTTTTTGAAAAATGGGTATTCCAATGTAAAGCGCATTGAGCTACATTTTTGGAAATGCGCTATATAAATGTTATATATTATTATTATTATTATTATTATTATTATTATTATTATTATTATTATCTCTGCTAGATTATTTGTCATAATTTTTTTAAAAAGGTATTAAGTTCAATGTTTCAAAAATATTACGTTTCTTGCTAGGTGCCATATTGACAATCACTGCAATTTACAACACAAGCAGTCTTAGCAGTCACCTAGCTAAAAATGCTGTAGATAGAAAAATTATCAATCGATTTCTGGGAAATTTTTTGTGGAACGAAACAAATGGCTACACATATGTCTAAGAAGCCAGATTCCGTGCTTTTAGTGGCATTTATGTAGATGCTATTTGGCGATAAGGATGATCTTGCGTTTTCCACGGGAAATGTCTGACAACTATGAGGGCCCATCTCGTGTTTTTTTTAATCGAAAAACGTCTTCAGTGAGTTAAAGCCAGGTCATCTCATGAAGTATAATCAAGTCTTGCCTTGTAAAAAAATTTGGGAGTGGTCTTATTCGATTTAATTGTATCTTATGTGTTTTTAATTTACAAGGATGGGTAGTTTGAGGGGGGGAGGGGGAACTGATGAGTCCGACTTCTTTTCTTTTCCTCTGTTGTTTCTGTTTGTCTGTCTTGCTTTCCCTAGAGCTAAACAAGAGTTCGCGACATCAGTGCTTTCTTGTCGTATCTCCAAGAGTGATCTTAAGAAAAAGTCACATTTTCACTGTAAAAAAAAAATGGAGATACGACAAGAAAGCACTGAGGTCGCAAGTTGTTGAGTCGATGTGCTTCTCTTCACTCAATCAATAATTTGCAAAGCAATTTTTCGGTCAGTTTGTTTTTCCTATCTTTCTCAGGCCAGCAACATGGAGCATATTATGCGGTTTTACAAAGAGCAAGAGCACAAGAACGAGTCGTGGAAACTGGAGGCCCAACTGGATGAGATTGTGTCGGAGATTCACAAACACATCAACCGAGCGTTTGGGGGACACCCCGACGGTGTGGCTCTGGCCAGGTGGGTCATGTCGTCTTTTTTCTATCTTTCTATGTTGGGTGCTACTCAGTGGCGAACGGGTGTTTTCACTTCGCTTTCATCTTGTCACAAGTTTTCATATGACCTTAGAACATGCATTAGAATAACATTTACTTGCAGTCAGAATACTGAGTATGTATCTGTTTAAGATTATTATCGTTTATATTACTGTTCATTCATATTGCTCATGTGTCTGTAAGCCTGCCTGTGTGTGCATGCTTGTGTGTGTGTATGTGTATGTGTGTTTGTGCGTACGTGTGTACGTGGTGAAACACCAAACCAATGCGCCAGGATCTGGACAATAAAAATGTATCTTATCTAATTCAGTTGGGTTATTTTTAGGTATTCGCATTAAATAGGAGTTAACTCATTTTGGTATTTCATCAGTTTTTTGAGAAAACCAAAGCAAAAGACAGTGCTGAAATCAGAACCATGATTTGACCGCTGGCTATTTTTCAATTAAAAACTGGGAAGGAAATGTTGAAGCAGAACAAAACTGTATTGTAAAATGCCCTTTGATGTTTTTGTTTTTGAAAAACAACTAAAAACATGGGCAATTTTTTATTGATGCTGACAATATGTGTCATGAGAGTGTGGTTATTTCAGGGACAGGACTCATATTTTTTTGTCCATCTTCAATAATGCCATGCCTCTAGAAGGGTGGTTATTTCAATCTTTATCTCCGGCGAGCCACTCCCAGGAGCTCGCGGTTGGAACCGCTGTACCGTGAGACGCTGGGTGTGGCTCGGGCGCATTCCTCTTCGACGATTTTAACATCAAATTACTCTTCTGCAACTGCCAAAAACAGGACTCTTTTATCAGGATTTCATTTATTAGATGAAGAACCATCGAAACAGGGTCACTTGTGCTGATTTTATTACCAATTAAGTGACGTTTTCGTCATATTTAGATATAGTACCATTCCTCCTAACTGTCTCTTTCTCTCTCACTCTCTCTGTTTCTGTCTCTCTCTCTCTCTCTCTCTCTCTCT
>NW_004797973.1:352015-357386 GCF_000002075.1 Aplysia californica
CTCTCTCTCTCTCTCTCTCTCTCTCTCTCTCTCTCTCTCTCTCTCTCTCTCCCTGTGCTGAATATGGGTCACTGAAATGTCCCAGCAGACAATTTGGACACTGAATAATCTAACCATTACATCACTGGTGCTTACTTTTATTTTCTTTGAAACACTTTAAGTTGAAACCCTTTTGAACAGTATTGGTACCCCTAAAATTTGATCCCACGAAGTTCACTAACGGTTAGGGAAATGGGGTTATTTTGTCCTTTTTTTGTTTTGTCCCCCCACCCCTCCCACAGAGAATATGTGGACTCACTGATATCTCTGGCGGCCGAGCGCTCTGTGATGCCCTGCCTGAAGGGAGAGCTGGACGACTTGACCGCGCGCAGACACAAAGCCAAGCGGGACAAGGAGGAGCTGAGGGAAAAGTTTGCTCGGATTCAGAACTTCAGAGCTCTTGTTGTGAGAAAACTACCTCTGTCAAGCTTAATTGTAATAAAGTTTTTAAAAATGTAAAAAAAAATTTTTTAAACTTTGAGAGATGTTGTCGTGCACTTCTCAGTTGCCTTTCTGTTACGGTCAAGGAGACTCCATATGCCATATGCCACTTTTGTCATTGTTTGCATAGCAATTCGTTTAAAATCACTCCCCACACCCCCCCCCACACACACACACATGCACACACACACCCCAAATTAAACATTATTCTTGCAGCGTTCTTCTGGTTCTCTCTCCATTCTTGATTGCTTTTTTAAAAATGCGATTTATCACGTGTCGTTTTGCCGTTTTTTCTTTCTTCCAGGAAAAGAAGCAGTCTGTGATTGGTGTCCTGGCTAAACAGAACAGTGGGGCACCGGACAGACTCAGGGATCAGAGACAACAGGTAGGGGGGACAGACTCAGGGATCAGAGACAACAGGTAGGGACAGACTCAGGGATCAGAGACAACAGGTAGGGACAGACTCAGGGATCAGAGACAACAGGTAGGAGATGACTGGTGTTGTGGGCGTGTTTTCATTCTGACGTCATTTAACCCTTTCAGCCCCATGCGCGCGTATATTTTCAGCTGTGCTTGTACCTCCCACCGTCCCTTGAGCTTATATTCTCAGTTTCGGGGGGTACAGAATTTTGTGCGTTTTTCGAACTTAGCGAACCTAATTAAACTTTAATTTTTATAATATATTTGTTCATCTACCTTTAAACATTGTTATATGTTATCTAAACCTCATTACAGAGATACTGCATCATTTTTTAGAATGCATGTTACTTTTTTTCTGAAACACTGCTGTGTTGGCTGGGACTGGGGTTAGAGAGGGCACAAAAATTGCTGGGGCTGGAAGGGTTAAGAAGCGGGCTACGTTGACCTTGCCTGTCATGGCCAACGCGACTGAATGAGGTATCGGACAAAAGATCTCCCCATGTCGGATTCTTACTCCCTCATTTTTGGAGTGTGACGGTAAACGGCCGAACCATCACAACTTTAACATTGGTATGTGCATGGCCGAGAGATATTGGTTGTGGGTGGTTGGCAGGCGCTCTGGTGGGGTTTACTCCTTCTTTCCTGTTAAACATCTATCGTGTTTATCTCCCCTCTTTTTTTGTGTATGTTACTCTCTTGTAACACATCTAATCTTCGGCACTTATATGACCTTATTGTGTTGCAAGTGCCGTAAAACTCTTACCACCAAAAAAAAAAAAAATAACCTGAATAAAACATTTGGTTGGATTGTTATTCTATTTTTCCTTGTCTTGGCAAAGGTGCTGAAGTACATCACGGAGCGCTCCATGGCTAGTCACGTGACGGAAGTCCGTACGTTGTCCGACGGCCTCAGGAACAGTTTGAGCGCGGAGGTGGAGAAGTTCTCCCAGCTTTTGTTGCCATGTCTTCTAGCTGTCAATTTGGACAGGTGAGTTTGTTTTGTTTTTCTGTGGTGAGTGGGGGGTTTTCTGGGTCGTTTTTACATAGGTGAAGGTATGTTGTTGGGTTTTTTTTTGTTGTCTTAGAAGGGTGAGTTTTGTTTTTTTCTGTTGTCTTAGACAGGTGAGTTTTGTTTTTTTCTGTTGTCTTAGATAGGTGAGTTTTGTTTTTTTGGTCTCTAAGATGGGTGAATATTTTTTTACTCAATGTTTTTAGGTAAAATCCACCAAAAAATGTGTTTTTAAATGGACATAAAAGTAAAAAGGTGTTGAGCGAAAAAAAGAAAATAAGAAAAAAATTGCCCATTGGCAAAAAAAATGCTGATTTCTTTGATTTCCTTATTTTGACGAGAGCCTGATATCACCACAATGCCTCACATTTAGTTCTGAGGCGACGATATGTCCGTTGACATAAAGCGTAATGAATGCTCCTGACTTTTGTTGTTTGGGCTCCCTCTCCCAGCACGACGCGCCGGTGTGTCCTTGACCTCTCCCTGGCTCCGTCCCTGCACCCGGTCTCCTTTGAGAAGTCACAGTTTCACTGCGGCGTTTGCTCCACTCTTGGCTTTCCTGTTTTCAAGGTATTTATTGTTTCAGTTTTTCGTTCATCGAACAGCTGAAAATACAAGAGCCTAGATGGCTTGAGAAATAACAATAGAGTTGTTTTTAAAGCCTTAAGAGGGGGCTCTCGTGACCTAGAGGTTAAGGTGTTGGCCTCTCATTCAAAAAAATTTTCTTCTCTAAAATTGTCTCCTTTCACCTCCTTTCCAGCTCTCTAGCACTGTTCTGTTGTCTGCTTTCATTTCCACTTTCTGCCCCCACCCCCTCACCTCCTTTGCCCCCTCCTCTGGGCTCCTGACTCTTTCTGCAACCTTTCTACTGCTACTCCTTGGCTCCTCCTTACTGCTGTCTTTCTGCCACACCCCTGATCTTCTGGTAGGAAAGATCTACACCTAGCCTTCTCGGACAAGGGCGAAAAATCTTGGAGGGCCCGTGTGCAAGTTGCGCACGTTAAAGATCCCTTGGTGGTCTAAAATCGATAAGAGTAGGCTTCGGCCGCCACCCGGGCAAAATTCAAAATTTCCTACCAACTGAAAATATTAGGTGTGTCCCGCGCGCTCATATGACCTTATGCAGTTGTGAGTGCCGTAAAGCACTTTACAGAAACAAACAAAACAAAACAAAGCCTTAAGAAACTACAGGCTGAAGGGTCAGAACTCAGATGGTCGCTGGATCGGAAAAGTAAAAGTGAAGTAAAGTAAAGCTTTAAGAGAAAAAAAAAACAGCTTCAGAATGCATCTTTATAATATGGAGGATCAACTGTGAATGAACTTCCAAGTTTAATAGAATTTCTCAGGTAGGGGTTGTTTTTGTATTTTTGTTTGTTCAGCACTTATATGACCTTATTGTGTTGCAAGTGCTGTAAAACTCTTACTTAAAAAAAAAAGACTAAATGACTGTTACTGTGTTTGACGTGCATCCGTCTCTTCCTCCTCCCCCCCCCCCTTCCCCAGTCCGTGGACTGCCTGCCAGACCACGTGCTACACATGCAGCGTCAGATCCAGAGACTTCACTTTCACCAGCGGAGGAGTCAGAGCTTTGTGGAGGCGGCACGGGAGGCTGCAGGGGCCGGGGACGACGTCGATGCCATTCTAGGTGTGTGATCTGTCGGGTTTAGAAGTGACGGGAATAATTGGTCACTTTTTTAACCTTATCCGTACGTCGTGTTTTATTATCGTATCCTATCCGTACGATGTGGGGAACTCTGTGCCACCACTTTCCAAAAAAGAAATTTACTTGTTAATCCGATCTGTACGCTTTGCATAGCAGTCTTACAAAGGATTTTTTGAGAAATACTGAAAGTTTCAAAAAGATCTTCACTCTAGAAGTATTCTAAAATGTGAAGAATATATCCCTGGGGGTACAAAATGACCCCAGGACGTACGGATAGGGTTAAGGATAAGCGGGTTAACCCAGATTTCGGGGGTTTCCAGAAGTCTTGACCTCCACCGAAAGTGGGCATTGCCCTACCTATTTACCTATTGGAGAAGTTTGGTTTCATTGGTGTGTATATTTGTTTGGTTGTCGAGAAAAGTCTCCTTGTCTTTTAAAGAAACTGAACAAGGGGCAAAAACTTTACCTTCGATTTTCTCAAAACGTCTTTTTTGGGGATAGCCCCCTTGTGCTTAAAAGAGACCAATTGATCGTTGCTGTCATATAATTTTTGAGAAAAATAGTTATTCCAGTTTTGTGGTCTGTTGTTTTAGATGTGAGTGGAAGGACCATTTCTTTCGTACAATGTTAAAGTTATATATATATGAATGAAATAGTAATCCCAATTTTATGGACTATTGTTTTAGATGTTACTGGAATAATCGTTGCTATCATATAATCTTTCATTTTAGATTTGAGTGAAATATTTCTCCCGATTTTATGGACTTTAAAAAATGTGAATGGAATAATTGCTGCTATTCTATAATCTTTCGTTTTAGATTTGAGTGAAATAGTTATCACAATTTTATGGGCTATCATTTTAGATCTGAACTAATACTGTCATGGCCTGTAGTTTTATATGTGAATGAATATTATTGCTATCATGCAAAGTGTAGTTTTTGATGTGAGAGAGATGGTTATCCCAATCCTATGAACTGTAGTTTTAGATGTGAGAGAAATGGTTATCCCAATCCTATGAACTGAAGTTTTAGATTATGTGAATCAATGTTATCATGTAAACTAGTTTGAGATGGGAGTGGAATAGTCATTGCAATCACATGTGATATTAACATGTTCTTATGCCCAGTAGAATTGCAAATAGGCTGATTTATCAATGTCATCTTCATAGTACTGTGCTGGAACAACATAGGGGGAACTGCTGCTTTTTCTTTCCTCATCTTTACTACCGTCATTTTCCTCTACTTCTTTTATATGTGGGGGTTTTTTTGTTACTTTTTTGGGGGAAGTGTTTTACAGCGCTCGCAACTGCATAAGGTCATATGAGCGCGCGGGCCCCACCAAACATTTTCAGTTGGTAGGATATTTTGAATTTTGCCCGGGTGGCGGCAGAAGCCTATTCTTATCGATTTTAGACCACAAAGGGATCTCCAAGATTTTTCGCCCTTGTCTGAAAAGGCTAGGTGAAGATCTTTCCAACCAGAAGATCAGGGATGTGACTGAAAGACAGCAGTAAGAAGGAGCCAAGGAGTAGCAGTAGAAAGGCTGCAGAAAGAGTCAGGAGCCCAGAGCAGGGGGCAAAGGAGGTGGGGGAAGAAAGTGGAGACGAAAGCAGACAACAACATTGTTAGGGAGCAGGAAAGGAGGTGAAAGGAGACGATTTCAGAGAAGAAAATTTTTCCGTTGCTACCCGGATTCGAACCCGGGACCTTTGAATGAGAGGCGAACACCTTAACTTCTAGGCCACAAGAGCCCCCTTTTGTATGTTTGTCACTCTCTTGTGAACTGCTATTTACTGGGGG
>NW_004797973.1:358138-361542 GCF_000002075.1 Aplysia californica
GGGTGGTTGGATTAGGCATTTTAGGTTGTTTTTTTTTTTAGGTTACTAGAATCATTGGGTTTTTTTATGCACAGCTAGATTTTCTCAGTCAACGTTGAATGTTATTTGTTCATTGAGTACGGTACAGGTTGTTTTGTTTTTTTTGCTTCTGTACTGGGTTGAGTGGTTCACCACCACGCTGACTTTGTTGGATTGGTCTTTTCTGTACCCAACAGTGGTACTCTCAGCTTTAGAATCGAGAGAGTGGTAAGAACAGGGATGCCATTTTTCTGCTTTTTTCCGGCATTTCGGGTATTTTGATCCTGATCCGCTATTCCGTTATTGAGATCGAGATAGAATCTATAGCTGGAAAAAAAAATTAGTTAGTGGGATAATGCCATCATCAATCCTGTATGCCTGAAATATGCAAGTGAGAGGTAAGATTCTTTCGTGCTAAGTACATCTAATCTATTTTTCTTTAAATGTTTGTCATTTCTTTCTATGTACACCCATTGTTTTTGTTTGTTTGTCATTTCCCTCTATGTAGGCCTACACCCTTTGGGTTTTAAATTGATATTCATATGTTAGAGAAACCGTGGCACGTGGATTTTCAGCTGTTTCAAAAAAGTTGAGTGGCATCCCTGTAAGAAGATACCACTAGTTTGACGAGTCGCGACCTCAGTGCTTTCTTGTCGTATCTCCATTTTTTAAAACGGTGAAAACAGTTTATAACAAAGAGTGAGCTTAAGAAGAAGTCACATTTTCAGTGTTTAAAAAAAATGGAGATATGACAAGAAAGCAGCACTGAGGCCGCGTCGTGCCTGCGGTGTAGCTGTTACGCGCTTCACCGTCGCGTGCAGAAGATGTGAGTTTGAATCCTGTGTGGGGAGAATTTGGGTGGAATATCTGCGTTTGTCAGTAGGGTACGTTGTTGTAGTACTGTAACCCTCTGAGCCTGGGTCGGCCATCATCGGCAGGGTCAAAACAGCCTGCCTCCTAAATGGTCTAAACCGTATCGGGGTGTGTGGGTGGTTGTGGGTGCTCTGGTGTAGTTTGCTTCTTCTTTCCAATCAAACATCTATTGTCTTTATCTCCCCTCCTTCTTTTTTGTGTTTATTACTCTCTTGTAACACCTCTAATCTTCGGCACTTATATGATCTTATTGCGTTGCAAGTGCCGTAAAACACTTACTAAACTTTTTAAAAAATCAGGGTGTAAAACGCCTGCAAAGCAATAATTTCCATTTGATGATTTGTCCGACTGCGCTGTGTACCCTGTGTTATTTCTGTCTGTCTGTCATGGTCTTTCTCAGCGCTGGGACTTGTCTTATTGTATGATTGTGCTTCTCTTCACTGACACTAAGCTTCAGATACCCCCCGAGGCCGTGCCACTGACTGTAGTGTCTTTAGCCCATTCCCAAAGGGGGGACATTTCTCGTTCAAGCATAGTAGAATTGTAAATGGGCTGATTCATGTCATGCTCATAACTGTGCCTGATCTACAACAGGGAACTGCTGCTTTTTCTGTCCTGATCCTTACTATTGTCATTTTCCTCTACTTCTTTTGTATTGTTGTCACTCCCATGTGACTTGCTATTTGCGGGGTGCCTTGATAGTTGAAGCAGACCTTGTACTGTTGAAGCTAGAGAGGTAAGTAGTCTAAGTCTGATTCCCTGTAAAGACTTCTCTGTTGACACCCACCCCTTGACGCTCATATGACCTTATGCAGTTGCGAGCGCCGTAAAACCCTCTACTATAAAAAAAAAATATAAGCTTCAGACTTTCCTTTACATGTTTGAACTGGCCAGGAGAGACAAATGGTGGGTGTTTGGCGGGTGCTCTGGTGTGGTTTGCTCCTTCTTTCCTATCAAACATCTATCGTCTTTATCTCCCCTCCTTCTTTTTTGTGTTTGTTACTCCCGTGTAACACCTCTAGTCTTCGGCACTTATATGACCTTATTGGTTTGCACGCGCCATAAAACTCTTATAAAAAAAAATTTTTTTTGAAGAGACAAATGAGGACTAAATTATTTATTAAGTACGCGACTAGTAACAGTAAGAGGTCAATAGAGCTCTGGACAATGAAGTCGACTCAAACTGAACCCGGTTAATCCAAAAATAGGCTGATTTATCAATGTCATGCTCATACTGTGCCGGAACAACATAGGGGGAAATGCTGCTTTTTCTTTCCTCGTCCTCACTATCGTCATTTTTTCTCTACTTCTTTTCTATGTTTGTCACACTTTTGTGAACGGCTATTTCGGGGATGCCTTGATAGTCGAACCAGACTTTGTGCAGTTGAGGCTAGAGAGGTGAGCAGAGTAAGCCCGATTCCCTGTAAAGACTTCTCTGTTACCATCCACCCCTTGGTGCTTATATGACTTTTTATGCAGTTGTGAGCGCCGTAAAAACCTTACTCAAACTAAGGTTTGAAAATATTAACTTAAAGAATGTATGCTCCTTAATTCATCATTGCTTGTATTGTGATGTTTTTGTTGTTTTTTTCCCTCTCCAGGTGGGAGCAGCCGGCTCAGCTGTTGACCCCGTGGGTGGTCACGGAAGGCTTGACCTTTGACCAGTGGATGCGGAGGTGGCGCACGGCCGTCACACAAGTGCACAAGAAAATGATACAAAATCAGAAGCTGCAAAAAAGCAAGCAGTAGTCAAATCCTGGTTCTCTTGTGTAGAATAAAGACTAATGTCTCTGGTGTCTGGCACTGAGGAACCGTCTCCCTGGAAGACTTTTTTTTTTTTTTTTAACAAAATAGGAAAAAAAAACCCTGCTTATTTAAACTATTAAAGACCATTTCAACTCAAATTTCCCATTTCAACTCAAATTTCCCATTCCAACTCAAATTTCTTGTCGATGTTCCTGCATTTCTATTCGTTGAATTTTTTTCACCACTGATTTTTGGGGGGTTTTTAGTTTTTTTTGGCAAGTGTTTTATACGACGCTTGCAACTTCATTGGTCATAATATGAGCGCGAGGGACACATTAAACATTTTCAGTTTGGTAGGATTTTTGAATTTTGCCATTGATTTAGTAGGCAGTTTAGTGAACGCGCTCGCGGCAGGGCGAATCGGCCGCGGTACGCCCCGTAGATTTTTGTGACCGGCCGTGAAGCCTCGCGCTACGGTGGGTCTAAACAACTCACAGTTTTGTTTCGTTTTGCGACTTGCACTACCACTCCCGATGCATCTTTTTAAACAGAAAAGAAAGGTTTTCAAAATGGCGGTCTTCGCGTGAAAATCGGTTCAGTAGAACTGGAAATATTTGCATCTGAAAACAAGGCAGTTTTTACAACGCGATAAAATGAAAACTACTGGCTGTATATTTATGAATCTTTCAGAAGTTATAGATTATCCATTCTAGTTTCTTCTGACACCCGACTTGTTTAGGTTGAACTTCGCACAACGCTACGGCGCT
>NW_004797973.1:362063-377538 GCF_000002075.1 Aplysia californica
AGTGAAGAAACATGTGTGAAAAAATAATAGAATGAGGTAGACTATAAATATAATTTGTCCAAAAATTTGCAAGTGCAACTTGTGTGAAGATCATAAAATGACTTTGTTATTTTCTGGTCATCTTTCTGCAGTTTATTAAATGTTCCAGTGGGTCTACAACTAGGTCTCCGAAGAGCATTTTTCTTGAATTTATAAGCTCTTTGTGCACTTGAAAGCATAAAATATAGCGTCTCACAAATGTATGTTACAATACTTTGTAAAAGAAGGATAGGGAGCTGACTTATGGCGGTCATTAAGAGGTTGTTTTTTTTTACGGAATCCGTTTAACGGATAGAAAAACACTAAAAATACGTTTTGGAATCTTAAGAATGGCCATAAAAATTGGAAATTATTACTTAATTGGCTTAACTCTTTAATAATTATGAACAGTGAAAAAAGACAAAGAGAATGATGTATGATTTGTCTAAATATGACCATTAGCAGCAAAGATATAGCCCATTTTGTCCATTTCGGGTTATCCTTGCGGGGGATTTTTTATCACCCTGAACCTCTAGAAGTACCCAAAAAATATTTCTGTGACTTTGTAAAGAGGGGTTTGTAGTTGTGTGCATTCTGTGTAAAATTCCCAACAAACTGATGTACAACACTTTAAAAAATATGCATTTTGTGTTGAGTAATAGTCATTTGTGTTGAGTAATGGTCATTTGTGTTGAGTAATGGTCATTTGTGTAGAGTAATGGTCATTTGTGTTGAGTAATGGTCATTTGTGTTGAGTAATGGTCATTTGTGTTGAGTAATGGTCATTTGTGTTGAGTAATGGTCATTTGTGTTGAGTAGTGGTCATTTGTGTAGAGTAATGGTCATTTGTGTTGAGTAATGGTCATTTGTGTTGAGTAATGGACATTTGTGTAGAGTAATGGAAATTGGCCGGATTTTAGGCATGAAAAATTGCCATAACTTTTTAACTAATTAAGATATCAATAAAATTTAAACTGTTTTATGATCATGAAGGCAAGAGCTTTCAAATGAAAGTATTTCAAAGCATATCAGACAAATTTGAAATTTTCACTAAACTGCCTAGATTTAGAGATGATGTATTTTACCCTATTTTTGCAGTGTTGCCACAAGTCAAGTTTTGGAACATTTTGGAGTTGGCCCATCTGTGCCTGACACTATTGATGTGGTTGTAATGTATATGATATGTATATATACGTATGACAAAGTACTCTGTCTTTGCCTTCTTCTGTTGGTAGTGTTACTTACCACAACTGAAGAAGGCCATGGTTGGTTGGAGAGAACGTTAAGTCTCTCACTGTTACCCCTGGTGACCATCGTTATTTCTTTGTTCAGAATTATGAAACTGTTGTAAATTGAAACTTCCAAAACTGTCTTGGCATTCTTCTGTTCTGTTCTGTTTGTGTGGAGAAAGAATTTTCTGTCATGGGTCAGGTGTACAGTAGTTGGCTCTGTGGCAGCTGTTATCCCGGACTGTGGTGCAGGAGGCAACCCTGGTTCGAATCCCCAACAGTGGGTGGTTGGCGGGTGCTCTGGTCTGGTTTGCTACTTCTTTCTTATCAAACATCTATCGTCTCTATCTCCCCTCCTCCTTTTTTGTGTTTGTTACTCTCTTGTAACACCTCTAATCTTCGGCACTTATGTGACCTTATTGTGTTGCAAGTGCCGTAAAACACTTTCTAAAACTAAACTAAAACTCGTCCTGATCTCTCTGAAGAACCCAGAGTGCCCATTGTAAAAATGTCTTGAGGCTATCACTACAACCTTTTTATGACTTTGTCGTTTTATAATGGAGATTGGTGTTCAGTTGGAGATGTTGCCTCGACAGATGATCCGTGTCAAGAGGCGGGACCTCCGAGTTAAACGTCCGTCTCTGAAAGGACCGAGCCAATTCATGTAAAGTGCCTTTCCCAAGGACACAACGTCGGACCGAGCTGAGGCTCAAACCCACGAACCCCCAATCTCACCATTACGAGTCAGACACACACATAAAATCTAAAAAAAATATAATGAAACAACAACCAGTTTTTTATATATATATAAGGGATAGCTTTATTCAGAGGTTGTGAGCAAAGAAAGGTATCTCGTTCCTGAACAACAGCTACCCCCCCGCCTGCTGTGGCAGTAAGGCAGTAATAGAATGTGAGGTTCTCTTGTACAAAGTTCATGTCTCGCAGGAAGCAATGCGGGTAGGAGAAAAAACAAAAGATGAACAAAACGAGGCGTTTTTTTCCCCCTGTCAAATGTTCCCCCCAAATAAGACCCTGTTTCTGATCTTAGAAAAAAACCCATGTATAACACTCATATAATTTTTGTAAAGAACCTCAAAATACTCAAATCTAAATCTTAAGAGGTACATGAGGCAAGAAATAATCAAACATCTCGCCTTCATTTATAAAAAAAAATTTTCCAGGTTTTTTTTTGCGTTATAAAAAAAAATAATTTTGCTTCAGCTACAGGCTTTCCAAAAATCACGGGGCATTCTGAACATCCCCTTCCTCCCTTTCGTTTCTCTCTGCAGAACCAATTCCCTGCGAGACCGAACAGACTTTGATATTTGGAACGTGACAGTTTCTGATTTGATGCATTTGAGTATTGTTCTTGAAATAGAATAACTGTACAAAGCAAAGCTTGACACCATCATACAATTAATCATACAATTAAGTACCAATGTTGAGGGTTACCCACAAGAAAATGCTACCTGACAATGTGAATCTACATCAGATCATTCAACTGTTATAAAATGGTAATGCGTTACAATAATGGTGGGGGGAAGAGATGGGGCTACAAAGTGGAGCCTTGGTGAAAGCACCAGAGAGCAAGGCATCTGAAAATTTCAGGCTTATTCCACACGGCAAAAGGAAAACCCAGCTAGCAAAGTACATAACACATGACACGCTAAACCCTGATGATGAAAAAAAAACAACAAAAAATCCCCCAAAAACCAAACAGTTCATGACAAAATGATGAAAAAAAACCCAACCCCCCCCCCCCCCAAAAAAAAAAACCCCAATCAGTTCATGACAAAATATTTGTTTCTCAAGTCAAAAGTGAACAAATAAATTCACAGGGTGTTGAATTTCGATTTTCTGGACTCTGAGTACTCAGTACTAGGACCACACACGACACTACTACTACAGGGATATGATTAGGCCACCGTCTATACTACTACAGTCTATGGCTTTGGAATCCTTGTCGGAGCTTGTCTGGCTACTACTACTAGGGAAGAACAACAGCACAGTAACACTCCGTCAGTTGTGGGACAAAGCGAGAAAGACGAGACAGATAGACAGAAAGAGCAGTTCGCTGGCTGGGTGCAAGAACCCTACAAGTGCTAATTTGCAAATTGGCACTTGTAGGGTTCTTGCACCCAGCCAGCGATTGAGATGAAAACTACTGGTGGCACCCCCAAGCCACACGCAGTCACACACAGAGCAACATTAACAAAATTGTGAAAGAAAACAAAAAAAGGAAAAAATAACTTGAAGAGAAGGATTTAAAAAAGTATCAGCCAGAGTAGGCAGGGAGCCCTCTAGGATAATCATTGGCACCAAAAGTTCTATTATTGTTGGAACAATTTCGATAGCATATTTCTATAAATCAATCATTATATATATTTGGCCTTAGCTCCATTAGTAGTAATTTCGATAGCATATTTCTATAACTCAGTCATTATATGTATGTATGTAGACTTTGACTTGCGTGGGTTTCCCTTTGCGCACGCAGAGCAGAGTCAACATGTCAGTCACGTGGAACACGCTACTGTCACAAACTCTTTGGTGGTGTGCACCGTTTGCCACAGTTGCATCTGTGTACAAATACTAAGGCAATAACTGTTTCATGGACGAAAAGAAAAAAAAAAGTACACTTTAAAAAAAATAATTTAAAAAAAAATAATTAAAAAAAACAAGAACATGATTTTTGTTTCAAAGAGAGAGGACAAAAGCATATAGAGAATCTTGGAGATTCCGTAGTGGGAAATTAATCATTTTTAAAAACACAATTACTATCTTCATCAAACATTCCTAGCAAACGGTATAAAATATCTCATCCCCCTCCCCCACCTTTCCTCTCAGATCCATTTCATCCAGACCTTGATGGAAAAACTTTTCAACATTTCTGTACAGCGATTTGGAACCATGTTTCTCCCTTCCCTTTACCCATTGGAATTGGAAGAAAGTTGTCAGACAATGAGATGAACAACCAACACTGAAATGATGAGAGTATGCAAAGAAAGGAATGACAGAAGGAAAACTGAGTTGTGATTTTCTGTCTTTGAGCTAGGAATGATAAAAGAAACAAACGAGATTAATAAACCTAGAAAAGGAATGATGGAGAGACAAACATCTATTACTATTATGCGAGGACAGGAATGAAAGAGACAAATTTATCCATTTCAAATAAAAAATAAAAATTTGCATTTTTATCAATTATGCCACGATCATTATATTACTATAGGTAGCTGCAGTTATGGCCCAGACCACAGAGACAGTAGACAACAGTAGATAACATTGAAACTACACGGAAGAGTTGATGGTTGGAAGATGACATGAACACCAGAGTAACGTTACAAGAAACGGCATGTTTGGCATACATGGCAGTGAAAGAAAGAAGAAACAGTTGGAAAATATTTACAGAAAAGTGTATGAAGTATGATGAGAGACATGATACACGGGGGAAAAATGGAAGAGGAAAAAAGAAAAAGCACTGTTGTACGTGGTGGCACTGTGGAACTGTCTCTTGTTGAACAATGGAGTTGATCCAATACACACATGCACAGTATTGGATCAATTGAATCATTAAATACTTACAAACACATCATCAAGACATGAAGAACAACACAAAAGGCAAATAATGCAAACTGAAAAATACAAACACACACGAAAGAAAAAAACAATCAACCCCTCCCCCCCACAAAAAAACAAAAACAAAACAAAACAAAAAAACAAACACCCAGTTTAAACACAACTGTCTGAAGCACCATTTTACACTGAATGTACTCAGCTTACTAATGTTTCAGGAACCTGAGTCGCATCTTCGCTAACTAGACAATTGTCCTTGAGAAGCGGTTAAAGCAGAATGATATGTCAGTCAGTTTTTTAAAACCTGTAAATTGACAAAGGGTCCTTTCGGATTAAAACTTACAAAAACTTGCGTATCTTGTTCATGTGTTGCCTCCAGACTTAGGAGCACAACAAAAACATTACACAAAACATATTCAATAAATCCAAATTCTTATATTTATGACATTAAAAAAATAATAATAAAATGGAATGATACAGTTTGAGTTGAGACGACTCAAATCAATTCCATTTCCTCTACAAAAACCACGAGAGAAAGATTCTTGAAAAACCATAACAAAATAAAACTAACAATGCCCTCAGCTGCAGTGAATCTTACCGGCTCGGCCGTATTTTTCAACATAAGTTACTCTGCCATTATCATGAGGTGAAGCAGAAAGTGCTTCTGGAAAGGGGAGAAAACCTTACCCATTGTGGCTAAACATTTACTAAAAAAAAAAAATTTACATCCCTTTACTGTCGAAAATTTAGACGAACGTCCTTACGATGAAAAAAAGTATCCGAGCTGAAACTTGAGGCAAGAAAAACGTTGGATGGACACGGGAAAAGTAAACGTCTTCGCACAAACAAAACTCCATCATGCTGACTGAGCCAACAGGCGTGTCTTTATTCTTTCCCCCTGAATCAAGACAGCTATTTGTTGAGTTAGACTATTACTTTTACTTTTACTCTGTCCGCCCAGGACCCATTTTATATCTCAAAGTTCCCCCCATTCTTACTTTTCACTGTAGGAGAGGCCGAGGCAACACGTCTCAGAACATGCGGCTTTTACTTTAACACTTTGACGTCCCATCTCGCCGATGTCTTCCACTCAGTTTCTTGGGATTTTCCCCCAAATCAAAATGCCTTTGCCTTTGCCGGTAAAAGTTTTTATGATAAGAGCCTTGAGATGGCAAAGTGGTAAGGACCAAAACAACTGAATGATTCGGTGAAGAAGACTGGATTTCTTTACTTTTCAGTTTTACCTTTCTTTTAATATTGAACTTTAATGAGAGTAATATATATAACTTAATTTCTACGTATACCTGCATGTGTTTTTACGGTCCTGTACAGCCAAAAGAAAATTTCTCTGTGAGACAATAAAGTATTACCGTATCTCTTATTTCATCTTACATTAAATCATCCAAACTTTTCAAGCAAAAAAGAACAGCCCCCTATACACTATTACAACAGACACAGCTCTACTAAGGTAAAAAAACAACAACCCCAGCAGCAGTTAGAAATTTGTACAACATTCACTCCGCCATTCACCAAGACTCGCTCGTCCTCGCACTGTGACTGACATTTTCTTGAGCTGCAGTCAACCTGGCACAATCCTACTATAAACTTTATGTAAAATAACTTAGCCCTGGAAATTATTTACATCGCAAGACCAAAATTATGTGCCATTTCAACAAATACCCCCCAAAAAATCAGGATCAAATAAATTACAAACGTACACAACAAAACCACCGCTGGAGCTCGATCTAAAAATAAAATCCTGCTTGAGTCTGTCGTGACCTCTAAAGTCACCAACTCAGAATAAGTTAAAGCATTGTTTTTTCTATTCTATCCACCTATCTCTCCTCCACTCATCCTTATCAGCAAGTAATATTGTGTGTCAAAATCTCATTCTAAAAATTTAAAACAAAACTTGCACTTTCTGTAGTATTACAACAACGATGCCAGTTAAAATGGAAATAACAATTGCAAAATAAATAAATAAATAAAAAATTAATCAATAAAATCCCTTCATACCATTTTCAGCAGTTGTGTTCTAAATTTCAGCTCAACCAATTTTTTTTTCCTTTTAGCAGTTAGCTGGAAAAACATTTCATGATTTCATGCAACTCTTGATAAAAGAAGGGGAAAAGGCTATGAGGAAGCTCACAAGCACACCTCAGACTTGCAGTATCCAGCGGTGACATTTTTCTCTGTTCATTCGCCTACACCTTTCGTTCATAACACGTCAGAGAAAGACGTTAATCAAGATTTTGTACTTCAAGTAAAGTTACAGCAACTGACACGACACCCAATAATTTTGTATCTAATGAGAACGACAAAAGGAAAAATCCATTCTATGACAGCATCTTCCATGATGAAAAACAAACAAAAAAAACCTTACATAGTCTGAACTTGTACTTGTACGTTAAAAAAAATGTAAGCAGAAGGTATGGGGATCAGCTGATTACAAAAAATCAAAAACAACAGCAACCGTTATATGAGAAGTGGGTGACATTCTTTGCAAGTGTGTCCTCTTGACAACAAAAACAGTTATAAAAATCATGTTTGAGCATATCTTAGAAAATTATCTGACACACAGACAACCAGCGTAAAAAACGTACATAGATGTATATATATATACATAATCTACAAACAATATGACGATGCTATTGTGAAAACTAAATTCTAAGACTGCTAAAAGATTAAATTTTCCAGTATGGTAAAAGCTGTAGTCTACATACAGTGTTGGTACACAGTAACGTAAAACCTTGTGCTAGAACTTTGGGTGATATATTAGAATATACAATCTATTCTTCAGGCTGCCAGTTTGTAGGGACTTTTTTTTTCCAGTCCGCAGGACTATTTGGAAGAACAAAACGTCCACACATGTTGACATTTTAGAGCGCGGAGAGATGGGATAATCACTCCCATGGAATAGTCCATGCGGTCTGTGGCCACACTGGCAACCCTAAAGGAATGTAGCAATTATGTTTTTTGTCACATATCATTAAAACATCCCCTCTATCCAGTACTAAAAACTTACCCTTGTATGAGAAGGGCAACTCATTTCACTATATGGAATTAATTTTTGAAAATTCCTTTTCTCAAAAATGATTTTTTTTTTAAGTTTTCGGGGAAGATCTACAAAATGTGGATAAAATCATTCTTTGTTACACCAAAGACTTAGAGATAGAAACCTCTGAGTAGTTTTACAGTAGAGTAGAATTATTACATTTTAGAATTTCCCTTCAGTCAGCTTGAGATGACTACAAGGAAAATGTTTGTTGAGGGAATCAAAAGCAGAAATGTGTTTGTGTTTGTGCGTGGGAACAACTGGAGCGTTCAGTTTGTGAACGCCTTCTGTGCCATTTTTTATGGAAATTTTTTTCCTACTCCGTTAATATTCACAATAACATTTTTCTATTGACAATTTGTTATCCTTCGTGACATGATCAAAGAAGGTTACTTTCAATCAGCTGATAACTTTACTAATGTCTTTTAATAAACACTAACATTTTCTGAGAAGAGACAACCACGCTACTTTGCTAGCAGCTTGAAATTTTGTCACTCTCTTACATTGATGAAGCTTTAACAAAATCTTCAATCACGAACATAAAACAAAGCCTTTAGATTAAAAAGAACAAATTTTATCTTGTTATTCATTTGATGATGCATGATAATGAGACAAAAATGTCAGTCAGATTTGTGAAGGGAAGCGACAAGATCGGACAATACGATGGAACAGATGAATGTGGCCAAATATCTGCATCATAATCATAGAGAAGGCTGAAAGTATGGCTGTATGACTATGTGATTGAAATGTCAACAAAATACCAGCTCTCATTGAAACATCATGATATTTGGTGGAATACATACAACATAGCATCAGTCTGCCTGCAGAACTCTTGTCAATTTCAAAACCCTTGAGCGAAGAGCTTTCATCTGGAACAACCAGGTGTACATTTATCGTGGACTACCATCCAAGTTCTACTTTCACAAGTTTTTGCCTTCAGTTACAATTTCATATTAAAGCTTGTTCACATTTTTTCCCTTTTCATTTTTTTTCACAAATGATATCTCTCCCATCTAAGCATTGTTACAGAACAATTGGATGACTGATATTTCGTAAGATCATAAAACTGCCCAAGATCTTTAAGAAACGACTGCGAAGAAAATTTCTGCAAGCCTCTTGATAGTTTGGTCTTCTATAACTTGATGGAAACTTTTACATCTTCACGTGTGAACGAACAAACTGAGTCTTGAGGGGGAAAAAAGCCAAATTTAACACAGGTCCACAGACAGACATCCGGAATGACGAGAGATTAAAAAAAAAAAATTAATCCCTGATCCCTGTACCCTTTCTCATGAGCATGTATCCCCCCCCCCTCCCCACCCCCAGCCCCCCCATGGCACAGAGGTGCTGCGAGTGCTGCTGACTCAGCTACTGTTGCTGGTGCTGCTCAACTGTTGCTGCTTCTCCTTGCTCTTGCTCTCCGGCAGCACCACAATGTTGTTCGTGACCTTGGCAAAGGCCTGCATCCACTGGCGCTTGTCGTGCTCGTCGTTGGCGATCAGCGTGTGCGACTGGCCCTTGTCGCTCTCCACGAACGACAGTCGGATCAGGTTCTTCGCTGCCAATCACAAAACAATACATACCGCTATTATAAACACAGATAAGTTTCTTCACTTTAAATCACAAAACAATACATACCGCTATTATAAACACCAAGAAGTCTCAAGTTCTGATTAATTTTAGTAAGAGTTTTATGATCTGCTGCGGTAATAACTAGTGTAAAGCGCATAGAGCTTGCTGTTGAGCAGGGGTATGCACTATACAAATGCAATTTATCATTATTATTATTATTATTATTATTATTATAATTACCTGTCTGGCTGCCTTGACCAAAAGCGTTGCGGAAAGAGCCGATCTTGACCTCCCCGTCGGGCAGATCCTCCACCAGCAGTTCTGACGTGGGGATTGGCTGCCGGTACACCTGGTACATCTGTCGCCCGCTCTGATTGGTCGATCGCGAGATGACCACCACTTTGTCAAACAGAAACACGTACAATTTCTGTGGGGAAGGCAAAGAAAAAGGAAGTCAGTACAAAGTAGTTTGTTCATTCCTTGAGCAAAGAGGGGGACATCAAAACAATCAACTGTAATTTAGTTCAGTTTGATTCAAATTTACATCCCTTGCAACACAATTTAGGTCATACGAGTGTTGAAGATCAGAGGTGTTACAAGAGAGAAACAAATACCCAAAAAAAAGAAGGAGGACAGATAATAAGGATGATGTTTGTTTGCTAGGAAAGATGGAGCAGACTACACCAGAGCACCCGTCGTCAATCAGAGACGTTCATTAAAACAATGATGGTCATTTAGCACTGTGAGGGGGGGGGGGGGGGGGGCAAAACAGGCAGACAGAAACAACAGAGGGAGCAAAGGGCAGCGACAAGCCTTGAAAATGGCCTCTGTAATACAATACACCTTCACACACACACACACACACACACACACACACACACACACACACCCCCCCCCCCCCCCCCAAAAAAAAAACCTGTCCACCAAACAAACCAAGAACAACTTTTTTTTGCATGATACGCAACAAATAAATAGTCTATAAATGAACAAATAAATAAATAGATAAATGAACAAATAAATAAATAGATAAATGAGCAAATAAATAAATAGATAAATGAACAAATAAATAAATAGATAAATGAGCAAATAAATAAATAGATAAATGAACAAATAAATAAATAGATAAATGAGCAAATAAATAAATAGATAAATGAACAAATAAATAAATAGATAAGTGAATGAATAATGAATAAAAACAAACAAACAAATAAATAAATAGATAAGTGAATGAATAATCAATAAAAACAAACAAATTAATTAATAAATAGAGGACTGAATAAACAAAACAACAACAAATAAATAAATAAACGAATGAATGAAGGAATAAATAAATGAATAAACCCTTGAAAACAAATAAACACGACGTTGTTGAAGCGAGAGAAAGTGGCCGGTACTCACAGTGCTCTTGTTGTTCTTCATGCAGCCACTACACAGCAGGGCCGACGACTCTTGGATCTGGGCCACTTTCTGAAATAGTACACAAAACACTGTAATTAGTCATCATAACAACAATGATAAATATTATATTACATTATATTACAACAATGATGACGGTGATAACAATAATAACAATAATAATTTAATGATAATAATTATAATTATCATCATCATCATAATAATAATAGTGATGAATATGATTTAAAAAATAATGCTAATGATAATAATAATGCTAATAATAATAATCATCATCATCATCAAAATGATAACAACATTATGATGAAGATGATAATAATAATAACAACAATATGGTGATGATGATGATGATGATGATGATGATGATGATGATGATGATGATGATATCGATGATGAAGATGAAGATATCTAATCCTATCAGTAAAAAGCATTCTGACTGACAGCAGGTTCGATCCAAGATTTCTTTTGAATACCCAAAAGAAAACTATTGTGCAACTGTTGCAAGTGCTTTTCACTTTCCCCGTGCCCAAACTATTTAGCGTGAGGTGGTCACCTGGTCGTCAAACAGGTAGTGCAGACTGGACTTGGAATGTTCGCACTTGGCCTGGCCCGTCTTGTGGTCTGCCTCTTTGATGATCTCCTCCAGCTGATGCACCTGAAACACACACACACACCACGGTTACAATCGGTCGCTTTTAACGCTCTACCATCGTATTTTGGGGAAAATGCAAAGAAACTGGGTGGTAAACATCGCCAATCAGCGACATGAGGCGGCAAAGAGTTAATTAAGCACAAGGGGGCTATCCGGAAAAATGCTGTTTTGAGAAAATCAACGGTAAAGTTTTCGCCACTTGTTCAGTAAAAGACTAGGAGAGTTTTCTCTATAACCCAAACAAATATACACACCAATCAAACCAAACTTCTCCTATAGGTAGGGCAATGCCCACTTTTAGTGCAGGTAAAGATTTCTGGAAGAAACCCCCGAAATCTGAGTTAGCCCGCTTGTCCTTAAAGGCGATCAAATATAGTGATGTCGTAGACTTCTTTGTTTGGGGACAGTAGTGTCATTGGGAAAGGCACTTTCCACGAACTTTCCTCACTTCAGCCAGGTGGGCCAACCAACCCAGACTGACAGGGATACAATGCCCCAGCTGACAGACGAAGGTACTTGATTCTTTTTTAAATTCCTCACTCGAGAGTCGAACTTATTTCCTCTGTGTGCAACGGCAAAGCATCTAACTTCTGAACAAATAGACGATGGTAAAAGAAACACGCTGACACAGTGACCGTTACTTGATGCGAGGGTGCATCAATACATTTTACTTTGTGATACTAAATTAAGTAATGTCAAATTCAGAAGGAACTTTTTCAAAAAGAAAACATTCAGTGCATGTAAGCCACAAAATAATAACAAAATAATCACGTTTTCTGAAAAACTGCTTCATAGACACGGGGAAAAAAACACAAAAAAGAAGGCACTTACCGATTTTTCTAAGTGTATTGAGTCATCACTGTCGCTTGGAGTCTGTGGAAAGAAAAACAAGGTTGTTACAGATGGCACTGTAAAAGATTTTTGACTGAATATTTAAAACACAATTATGAAGTTTCACAGTTCCATTCCAGGCAGACTCAGATTACTCGAAATTCTGTTCATTTAGGTAAAGAAAAGCACACTGGCATAATACTGAATGTCCTTTAGGGCAGGGGGTAAGTTAGGACAGACTGACTGATAGGGGAAAAACAACAGAAACATAAAACGGTAAAGTGAGACAGACTGATAGAAACAACAGACACATTAAACAGTAAAGTGAGACAGACTGATAGAAACAACAGACACATTAAACGGTAAAGTGAGACAGACTGATAGAAACAACAGACACATTAAACAGTAAAGTGAGACAGACTGATAGAAACAACAGACACATTAAAAATAGTAAAAACAAAAAGTGAGACAGACAGATACAAAAATACATTGTAATAGAAACGTTAAATAGTAAACACCAAAAGTGAGACAGACCAAGACAAATACCAGAAATATTAAACAGGACAACCAAAGTGAGCAGATTGGACTGTACTGAAAACAAACAAAACAGGTAACGGTTACAGCGAGATACTTACATATTTCTGAATGCTGCGGACCAGGAGAGGGTACTTGACAAAGCGACCTCTGGCTCCGTCTGGGGAGAGAGAGACAGGATGAGAGTGTTACAAAATGAAGACTTGAACGCCAATAAGCCAACCCGCAGACAGAAATAACGTGCCAGGTACAAATACAATTTGAAATGGCACAAGACGGCCATCCAATGAGATACAAAATTCTTAGTAGTGTTCAAAGAATGAAGAAGTTTTTTTTTAATGCACCAGTGCATAAACTTGAAGAATGATACTTTCAACAAAGTCCAGTGTGGTTTCCCACTAACTCTTGACTCTTCTTATCCTTCTCCAAGAACTCACTCAGAGCTACAGTTCCTCTGCAAATGACTCTTACAATAGAAAATACATGAACAACCTCCTTGTATTCTCATCCTTATATCCCCATCCCCTTCCTCCCCTAAAAATCAACCTCCTTGTAATGTATCCTCATCCTCATATCCCCCCCTCCCTTCCTCCCCTGAAAAATCAAACAACAACCCAGCTTTACGTAGGGAACTTACCAAGTAACGTCCACAAATCCAGCTTTCTGCTGAAGGGAGAGGCAAGACACCGCTGAAAGAAGTCGTCGATGGCAGGCTCGTTCTTCTTCTCGTCAAAGATGGCTTTAGCTTTGATTTGGTTGGCACAGTACTCCACATACACACGCAGGCTTTTACTCTGAAGGAAAGAAGGTGAGAGGAAAAAAATTAAGATTACATTGGAAACAACGAAAGGTCAACTGAAAAGAGCATGGAAATTGAGTAAATCATCATCATCATCATTGCCTTTCTCAACCTGCATCAGGGTATAGGCCACGGACAAACACCCTCCACTTTTCTCTATCCTGGGCTAGCCTCTTCATGTTATTAATTGAGTAAATGATGAGGAAAAAATCCAAAAAGAGTGAACCTACTTGGCCTATGGAGTAAATCACGGTGCAGACGGAAAGGAATAGGAAAAGATATTTTATTGTCCCAGAGGAAAATCTTTCTGTGGCTGCACAAACTAAGAAAGATAAATAGACAGAGAAGCAACAGAGGGTAAGTAAAGGGAGAAGGAATACGTACCAGTAACACCCTCCAACCACCCACACTCTCATCTGGTAAAACTGAGCTCCGTAGTAAAAGAAAACAGAACCAACCCCCCCCCCAATCCCAATCCACACAAAGTTCTAGAAACCCCATTAAAGGACTAGAACCCAGGCCACTTGCACTACAGTAGAACATGACACCAAGAGTCCCTTTTAGTTTTAGTAAGAGTTTTACGGCACTTGCAACACAATAAGGTCATATAAGTGCCGAAGATCAGAGGTGTTACAATTACAAGGGAGTAACAAACACAAAAAAGAAGAAGGGGAGATAAAAAAAACGATAGATGTTCGACAGGAAAGAAAAAGCAAACCACACCAGAGCACCTGCCAACCACCCGCACCAAGAGTCCACCTACCCAGTCACGAACTTGGCTGCCGATTTGGTGAGTGGTTCCATCTGGTCGGCGGAGTTCTTGAAGCCTGGAGGATAAGTCTGAAAGAAAAGAGAGAAAAAAGAGCGGGGCTGATGAAAACTTTATTACAAACCGATGTCGTAACGCTTAGTAGAATCATCTAGATTTTTCACCCGTCTTGTGGGATTAACGTAAGAAGAATGGCAGCAATCTCTTCACTGACATTAACTCTTTCAATACGCAGGGGATTCTGCAATTTTACCCACCAAGGCGCGAAGGGTGTTATCATAAAACGGCTGTAATTCAGTCAAATATTGATGGATTCGTTTGTGTGAGCACTCAAACCATTCGTAACAGTACAGAAAATCGCAATATGCGTGAAAATAGATTCAGATCTTGGGGTTGACGAAATCAGTACCCCAAAACGTCACTTAAGTGGCGATCCGGAATCAAAGAGTTAAGGACAAGGAAAGCAATAGGAGAAAAAGTGCAAAAGGCAACGTCATTGTCACTTTCTCTCTTGAAAAACCTGACAGCTGTCCCAGGCTGTTCTTTGTGCACTTATTAGTCCTCACTTCGATGTAATGGAATGAGAGACGATGTAAGAGAAGGAAAGAAGATGAAATGGAATGAGAGACGATATGAGAGAAGGAAAGAAGATGAAATGGAATGAGAGAAGGAAAAAAGATGAAATGGAATGAGAGAAGAATTAAGAGAAGGAAAGAAGATGAAATGGAATGAGAGAAGAATTAAGAGAATGAAAGAAGATGAAATGGATTGAGAGAAGAATTAAGAGAATGAGAGAAGATGAAATGGAATGAGAGACAATATAAGAGAATGAGAGAAGATGAAACGGAATGAGAGAAGATAAAATGGAATGACAGAAGATGTAATAATAATATAATATAATATAATATATAGCATTTGTATAGCGCATATCCCCGCTCAACAGCAGGCTCTATGCGCTTTACACTATATTATTACCCCAGCAGACCATAGAACACTCCGAAACATTCTCAGCTTCCCGGGAAGCATACAGTGT
>NW_004797973.1:380484-381871 GCF_000002075.1 Aplysia californica
CAGAATACCACCACCACCACCAACAACAACAGCAACAACAACAACAGGATACCACCACCACCACCAACAACAACAGAATACCACCACCACCACCAACAACAACAGCAACAACAACAACAGGATACCACCACCACCACCAACAACAACAGAATACCACCACCACCACCAACAACAACAGCAACAACAACAACAGAATACCACCACCAACAACAACAACAAAACCATCACCATTACAAGAACTACAAAAAGAACAAAATACCATCACCACCATAACAACAACAACAACAACAGAACACCATCACCATAACAACAACGACAACAAACTACCATCACCACCATAACATCATCATCAACAACAACAGAATACCATCACCACCATAACATCATCATCAACGAACTATCATCATCACGACAACAACAACAACAACAAAAGAATACCACCACAACAACAACAACGAACTACCATCATCACCACCACAACAAAATACGACCACTACCATAACAACAACAACAACAACAAAAACATCACCACCACCACCACATACAACAACAACAACACCACATACACCATCAACAACATTTCACTTACGTTTCTGCCTCGGCTAGGGGAGATAAGATTGGCCAGAGACGCAGAGACTCTCAACAAGGAGCGCTTGGATTTTTTCTGAAACAACATAAAAAAGGCAAATGGTAAGAATACAATTTTTTAAAAAACGGGAATAAAAACTGCAATTAAAAACATAATATAATTAGAAAACACACACGGACGGTCACGCACGCACGCACGCGCGCGCACACACACACACAAACACCTAGGAAATTAGTAAGGAGGAGGAGGAGAGAGGGGAGAGAGAAAGTACGAGAAGGAGAAAGGGGGAGGGAGAGAGGGAGAGAGAGAGAGAGAGAGAGAGAGAGAGAGAGGGAGAAAGAAAGAGACGGAAGTAATGCTAACCCGTTTTTCGAAGTGGTTCTAACCCATTTGCCGAAGCGGTTTAGAGCTTATACCATTTTCCGAAACGGTTCAGAGCATACTATGCTGAAGGGAAGCACTAACATATTATCCGGATTTTGCTAAAGCCCAGCCCTACCTTTCACCAGATTGTACGCAGCGCCTTTTCACAGAGATGTCCCCCCGCGGCATAAATGTGTAACACATTCCCACCATGATTTCAAAGGGGCTTTTGTCTTTGCCTCTTGGGGCGAGAATAACCGCTGCAATCAGCCCCAAACGTTCAATACGTTTTTAAAGCCCACTAAAACGTTGTTCTGTTGATGAACACTCACTCTCTCACTAATTCTCTCTCTCTCTCTAAGTGTGTGTGTGTGTGTGTGTGCGTGCGTGTGTGTTCGTGCGTGTGTGTACGTGTGTGTGTGTGTGTGTGTGTGT
>NW_004797973.1:382290-383998 GCF_000002075.1 Aplysia californica
CCCGGAAACGAAACACAAACACACAAATACAGCAAGGATAACCACCACATGTCTTTTTTTTCTTGGTCGTAAGAGTTTTACGGCATTTGCAACACAATAAGGTCATATTATATAAGTGCCGAAGACTAGAGGTGTTGCAAGGGTGTAAGAAAAAGCACAAAAAAGGAGGGGGAGATAAAGACGATACAGTAGACGTTCGATAGCAAAGAAGGAGCAAACCATATCAGAGCACCCGCCAACCACCCACAGACGTTTGATAGCAAAGAGGGAGCAAACCACACTAGAGCACCCACAGACCACCACAAACGTCGCACCTGTCTCATGGATAAGAACCGAACCCGGAGCCCCCTGTGACCGCCGGCTCCGCCGCAGGTAGTATGGCCGCCGCTACCCTCCTCCACCACCTCCTGGTTCTCTACGTCCTCCTCTGGCGACGACACCTCCACCACCTCGCCGACACCGACACCGATACCACCACCACCGCAACACCCCTCTCCCCCGTGGTGGCTACTGCGGCGCTTCTTGGGGTTCAAATCCACGTAGAAGTCGCACTGGGACACGAGGCGAGCCACCTCACGGTCGGCCGCGGCTCCATCCCCGACCGCCATCACTCGTCGCTTCTCACGGAAGAGAAGAATACCACGCATGCAACACAGTAGGAAAAACACACTGGCGCCTGAGGTGTGGATCACGTCACCGTGATCACAGAAGTCGAGAGAACGAAGAAAAGTCCCAAAACTTCTAGAATCTAGTCGCGCCCCGCTATCTAGCTCAAAGAAGAACACGAGCAGTAATGTCCAAAAGAGAATGTCGTATCTCGCAATCTGGCTCAAAGACAGAACACGAAAACTTTGAATTCCCGATTTCCAGTACAAGAATTAGATCTAGACTAATAGTCAATGTCCTTCTGTGCACAGAACTGGTCTACTTTGTCGTAAACTTCGTCAACCAACAACATACTATGAAAGTCTTGACTTCAGAAAAGGTAGCATAGATTCAGTCTCTAGATATATAGATCTAGAATCTACTTCAACTTCAATGATTGAGAAGTCATAAAAAGCAAACAAACTCTCTAAGTAGCATTCGTGGTTGTCAAAATAAACACAATTTCTCGCAAGTCAAGCAACCAATAACTACCGTCAAACACCACACAAAGTTAATATCATCACTTCCTCAGTATATATTCTCCACAAATGCTAATGATAATAATGACACAACATCTGCTAAAAGGAAAACAACAAAACGAGTTGGTTGATTTACTCGCTAAGTTCGCGCGCGGCACAAAATCAACACTGAGACTGTGAGAGAGTGAGCAGTGAACAAAATCCTCTATTCCAAACCGCAGAGTTGTAACGTTAAGCTCAGCATCTCGCCACACACACGTCTGCTTCTCAGCGCGTCTGCCCGCACAATGGCCAGTGAGATCGTTACTGCCGTACACTCGGTCCCAAAACGCCAGCAGTTGCGAGGGACGCCGCCCGCTGCTAGGCCTATGATGGCGGCGGTGATGATGATGATGATCACGTCACGAGCCCGCTCGCGCTCGAGGGGTGGAGATGGGGAGTAGTGAGACAAACGGAGACAATCCTAGTTCCTAGCTCTCTCTCTGTCTCTCTCTCTCTCTGTCTGTCTCTCTCTTTCTCTCTTCTCTCTCTCTCTCTCTTTTTGTCTCCAGTTCTGTCTGCATTTTTTCTAACCCCCCCCCTCC
>NW_004797973.1:386856-388189 GCF_000002075.1 Aplysia californica
CATCATTCAACCACATGCAGGAATTTAAATACTAGACCTTTGGAGTTATTTACAGATACATACTCTAAGAGCAACACACATCTATGCTCATATCTTCACCAAAACAACAAAAAGACAATCTAGTACATACATCAAATGTCAGACACCGGACATGTCTGTGAAGTGGGTACTTTACCCGAACTACCTTAACCCTATCCGTACGTCGTGTTTCACTATCGTATCCAAACGACGTGGTGACCTCTGATCTGAGCTACCACTTTCCAAAGAAGAAATTTACTCGTTCATCCGATCCGTACGCTTTGCACAGCAGTCTATCATAACGATTTTTTTAAAGAAATAAATACTGAAAGTTTCAAAGAGATCTTTGCACGAGAAGTATTGTAAAATGTGAAGAATACAACCCCGGGGGGGTTACAAAATGACCCCAGGGCGTACGGATAGGGTTAATAAACAGAATGTGTGTCCAACTCGAGTCACGTGACCACATCAATACCCACATCCTTCCAAGGCGTAGTGTTCTTTATCTCTAATCACACACAGCGCAGAAAGAACAACAGGCTTATTAATCATTATTGTCGTTCAGAAAGAATAGAATGCTTGCGCCCCCTCATCAAGGTGTGGGGGGTTAAAGTTTGAAAGCGAGAGTTATAGTTTTAGTTTTAGTAAGTGTTTTACGGCACTTACAACACAATAAGGTCATATAAGAGCCGAAGATTAAAGGTGTTACAAGAGAGAAACAAACACAAAAAAGAAGGAGGGGAGATAAGGACGAAAGATGTTTGATAGGAAAGAAGAAGCCAACCACACCAGAGTGCACCCGACAACCACCCAGGTACAAGTTTTACGGCGCTTGCCAAACAGTTACGTCACAGAAAAGTCGAAGGTTAGGGATGGTGCTCGAGAGCAACATACAAAGAAAAGGAGAGACAAGGATGTGATAGATGTTTAATAGAGAAGAAGAAGAAGAAGAAGAAGCAAACCACTACCAGAGGACACGCCAAACACCCAGGGTCAAGCCGCTACCTTAGAATGAACAAAGGTGTATCTGACATTTTTGGTCGTTTTGAAAGTTACTAAGACCGTGAGGTCAGAAACCAAAATGTTCCATGTGCTCTATCAAAATTGCCAAATGATTCGGAGTCATTATCGAGATATTCAAAGAATTGCACTCGAAAAAGCTTGTTTTTGTTTTTTGTAAAGTGTTTTACGGCGCTCGCAACTGCATAGGTCAAATGAGCGCGCGGGACACACCTAATATTTTCAGTTGGTAGGAAATTGTGAATTTTGCCCGGGTGGCGGCCGAAGCCTACTCTTATCGATTTTAGACCACCAA
>NW_004797973.1:388521-389898 GCF_000002075.1 Aplysia californica
GGGGTGAGATGGTGGGGGCAGAAAGTGGAATTGAAAGCAGACGACAGAACATTGCTAGAGAGCAGGAAAGGAGGTCAAAGGAGACAACTTTAGAGAAGAAAATGTTTCGGTCGCTACCCAGATTCGAACCCGGGACCTTTGAATGAGAGGCCAACACCTTAACCTCTAGGCCACGAGAGCCCCCGAAAAAGCTTGACATTATTGACAAGTTGTGAAACATTTTTTTTTTAAATTACGCCAAAACTGTCAAAACTGGGTACTGAGCAAATAGAGCTTTGTAATCCTAGGGTAGCTAAATATCACCTGATGTGACTACTGGGACGTGAGTACATGGTCTATACAGTAGTTTTAGTATTAGTAAACGTTTTACGGCACTTGCAACACAATAAGGTCATATAAGTTCCGAAGATTAGAGGTGTTTTAGTTTTAGTAGAGGTTTTTCAGCGCTCGCAACTGCGTAAGGTCATATGAGCGCCAGAAGATTAGAGGTGTTACAAGCGAGTACCGTAACAAACACAAAAAAGAAGGATAAGGACCATAGATGTTTGATACGAAAGAAGGAGCAAACCACACCAGAGCACCCGCCAACCACCCACACCTGAACAGTGTTTACGATAAAAGTGTGGCCAACCCAAGTCACGTGACGACATCAATACAACCCCCACCCCATTCCGGAAACAGTTCCGTTCCCCCCAACAACAATACGTCTAATCAGCAGAGAAAGAACAAGTTCATTAATTATTGTCGCACAGGACGCTTTAGCCGCAGTTACATCCAAGGTTTTGGGTTACAACTGCGACGTACTTTCTTTGAGTAGCTGTCCAGGTGTACATATGGCGCTCACATACACATATATGACCTTATGCAGTTGCGAGCGCCGTGCTTTTTAGTGGGGTTTTTTTTGGTAGGTGATTTACGGCACTTGCAACACAATAAGGTCATAAAAGTGCCGAAGATTAGAGGCGTTAATACGAGAGTAACAAACACAAAAAAGAAGGAGGGGAGATAAAGACGATAGACGTTTGATAGGATAGAAAAAGAAGCAAACCACACTAGAGCGCCGTAAAACCTTACTAAAACAACAAACAGATGAACTACGCCCAACACTTAAAAGTGCTGTAATATTGTATTTGTATTTATTTATTTATTTTTGCAAGTGAGTGCACCAGATTTCTTTTGTCGGAATTAGAAATCTAAATTAAGTGTTGGAAAGTGCAAGGAAAGATACAGAATGGCGGCACGAACTCTATGACAGCAAAATCTCTCTCTCTCTCTCTCTCTCCCTTTATCACCCCCTATGCCCCACTCTCTCCTTCCCTCTTCCTCTCCCCACCCCCCCTCTCTCTCTCCCTCACTCTCTATTCCCCCCTCCCCCCA
>NW_004797973.1:389998-391258 GCF_000002075.1 Aplysia californica
CCCTTTTTTAAGGACAGAAAATGGAGCAGAATAAGGCTTTAAAGCAAAAACAAAAATAATCCTACAATCAAGAACTTTCGCAGTTGGATGTACGATTTGTTCAAATATGTGATCAAATAGACTTTAAGTTGGCATGAATATAAAAGTTTGTGCAACAAAAACTGTACCCCTTATAAAATATGTATTTCCTTCCGACCCTCTTTTTCTAACCAAGAAAATAAATAAACAAGGGTCAGGAACACTGACCACAGTGGCATGGTTCTTTCATGACAGTAAAAGAATACAGATTTTTAAAAAGGCAAAAAAAAAAACACCACAAGCATGAGAACGTAAACAACTGGATGTGGATATTCTTTGGAAACACTTGTTTATTTCGCACCTGGTGTATCAATGGATCTAATTAATTACTTTTGGCGCCTATTCCCACCCACTCGAACAGAAATGACACCATTTCCACCACCCCTTCTTTTTCCTAACGCCTCTCTCTCTCTCTCTCTCTCTCTCTCTCTCTCTCTCTCTCTCCTGTGACGTGTGGGACGACGATAATATTCATAGATCTGACATGAAGAATATCCATCAGCCTCTGAACTGTCGCGGAAAAAAAATCTCTGGACAGTGTAGACCGCCCACGTCTCGGGCCGCAGAAATACTACGCTCAAATCGAACGAGTTGAACATTTAAAAAAATAATGTTTTTAAACAAAAGACAGCAAATAAGAAGACAAATTTTAAAAAACACAATAAAAAGCAACAACAACAAAATATAACAAACAAAAGTAACAAAACAAGTGGGTCGTAGGCGGGTGCTCTGGTGTGGTTTGCTCCTTCTTTCCTATCAAACATCTATCGTCCTTATCTCTAGGCTCTCCTTATTCTTTTTTATGTTTGTTACTCTCTTGTAACACCTCTAATCTTCGGCTCTTATATGACCGTATTGGGTTGCAAGTGCCGTAAAACACTTACTTAAACTAAAGAACAAAACAAAAACAAGAACAAAACAAAAACAAAAACAAAAACCTCGCAACAACAAAAAAACCACTTCGCCTTGACCTTGTCTCACGTGACCAGTATCGACATGTTGTGGCGCGTTGCCAGCTATTGATCGTCGTCATGGGAGGAGAAGCCGCAGTTGTGCGTGTGTGTGTGTGTGTGTGTGTGTGTGTGTGAGTGTGTGTGTGCGTTTGTGTGTGTGTGTGTGCGAGAGAGAGAGAGATCGTGGTGGAACACCAAACCAATGTGCCAGGATCTGGACAATAAAGAT
>NW_004797973.1:393862-396490 GCF_000002075.1 Aplysia californica
TATATAAGAGCAACCCCGCCCCAACCCGTCACCTGGTAGCATGAGTCATGCAGAGGTAAGGTAAAACTGTAAGACAACGATCACACACGGCTGGTTGGTAACAAAGGACAACGATTTATTGTTCTATTACTTGCTTGGCTTGCCAAACGCGGCCGAGTGCTTATGAGCATTTATTGCCAATATTAGCCGCAGACTTTTATAATAATTAATATCATCAAAACTGGGTTCTTCTGACGTAATTCCGGATTGGTTACAAAGCAGGGCACATTTGGACTCTTATTTGGAACCAAAATGAAGGGCTAGGGGGAAAGTTGAGTGAGCTCTACACTTTCGCAACCTACGGGAAGCACTTTCCAAACACCGACGTGGGTGTGTGTGCGTGTGTGTGTGTGTGTGTGTGTGTGTGTGTGTGTGTGTGTGTGTGTGTGTGTGTGTGTGTTTGTGATAATATGAGAAGGTACGGTACAAATAAGATTCATCTACATCTAAACAATGACAATTTGACGGAGGGTTTAGTGTTTAGTTTCAGTAAGAGTTTTACGGCACTTGCAACACAATAAGGTCATAAAAGTGCCGAAGATTAGGGGTGTTACAGGAGAGTAACAGACATAAAAAGAAGGAGGAGAGATCAGGACGATAGAATAGATGTTTGATCGGAAAGAAGGAGCAAAACCACACCAGAGCAACCGCCAACCACCCACACGGAGGGCTTTTGCACGAAACGTCCAACACAAATTATCTTGCCGTTCGGGCAACAACATCCTATTTTGTACCTCTTCTCAAGCACTCGTAAAACGTGCAATTCAGGAAAACATTAAAATGGTATAAACAATTTTTTCTTTCACATGTAATTGCAGTATAAATATCTTGTTGCCGAGTCCAAAACGTACATTTACATATAATTAAAACGGTCACCGACAAGTGCAGAATTAAAACGATGACCAACGAACGAGTGTTGGAAGTTGAAAGCGTGGCCATCAGAGCCGACACGTGCCAACCCTGAACTTAAACTTAAACCAGGAGTACCTGTAACTTACTGTGGTCTTGTGGCCGTCCGTGTGACGTAAGCGAGTGACCACAGCTGTAAAATAACCAACTTAATATTATTTTAATCTTATTAATATTATGCTTGTTTGGTGTGTGTGCGTGTGTGTGTGTGCGTGTGTGTGTGCATTGTGTGTTTAGGTGTGTGTGTTCCGGTGTGTGTGTATGTTTGTTTGTTTGTGTGTGTGTGTTTTGTTTGTGTGTTTTTGTGTGTGTGAGTGTGTTTGTGTGTGTGCGCGTGTGTGTGTGTGCGCGCGTGTCCCACTATTTCATTTCCTATTCATGTAGGTGTATAATGCCCCAATCGACACTAACTTAGATTATTTAGGAGGCGGGCTTCCGATCCTGCTGCCTGTGAGGGCCAACCCAGGCTGAGAGGGATACAATATCCCAGTAGAAAATCCGAGGTACTCGATGAAATTTCTCCCTCACTTGGGAATCGAACTCGCGTCTCCTGCGTAAGCCTTATTGCTACACCACAGACGCTGGTCCGCTGTTCACTTTCAGTAAAGTTTTTTTTTTTTAAATTCAGTAAGTGTTTTACGGCACTTGAAACCCAAAAAGGTCATATAAGTGACGAAGATTGGAGGTGTTACAAGAGAGTAACATACACAAACAAAGAAGCCGGGGAGCAGATGAGGACAATATAATGTTTGATAGGAAAGAAGGAGCAGACCACACCAGAGCACCCGCCAACCACCCACAGTAAAGGATTTACGGCTCTTGCAACACAATTGGGCCACAAAGTTGTAGTTTCTTCGAGCGAGTAACATGCACAGAAAAGATTGAGGAGAGACAATGACAACAGATGTTTGATAGAGGGGCAAAGTAAAAACGGCATTATCTACACCAGAGCAACCGCCAACCACAATAAATACAATTCATGCGATGTTTTGAACGAGAGGCCTTCACTTTCAAACAAAAACAAACTTTTTTTTTGGTCGTTGTTGTTGCTTGGTACTGTTTGTTCACGGTCACGTGTACAATATTGACCGTATCTCACTCAGCACTCCTGGGTCTGACGTCAAACATAGAAGACAACACCCATATGTCGCACGGAAAATAAATAATCATCGACGACATAGAGAGGCTTTTTTTAAAAAACCAAATCTTTTTGAAGTCGTCACAGTCCACGGACTCGAAAGAAATAACCAGCTGGCCAATCGTTGACCCGTGCAGTGAGATGGAGAGACCAGTCCCGACACAAACACGTGAAGTCCAGTAAACTGTGTTTAAAAAATATCTTTTAACCCTATCCGTGCGTCATGTTTTTACTATCGTATCCATACGACGTGGGGAACTCTGTACCACCACTTAACCCTATCCGTACGTCGTGTTTTACCATCGTATCCATACGACGTGGGGAACTCTGTATCACCACTGAACCCTATCCGTACGTCGTGTTTTACTATCGTATCCATACGACGTGGGGAACTCTGTACCACCACTTAACCCTATCCGTACGTCGTGTTTTACCATCGTATCCATACGACGTGGGGAACTCTGTATCACCACTGAACCCTATCCGTACGTCGTGTTTTACTATCGTATCCATACGACGTGGGGAACTCTGTACCACCACTT
>NW_004797973.1:396590-397644 GCF_000002075.1 Aplysia californica
GGGGTACAAAATGAGCCAGGGCGTACGGATAGGGTTAAAGTCAACTACCCTACAAGGTCATATGAGCGCGCGAACCACATCCCAGTACACAGATGGAAATATGGGATGAAAATGTCACCACACGTGAATTGAACTCATGTTTTCACTCTGTTGTTATTTAGTACGGTTTTTACGGCGCTCGCAACTGCATAAGGTCATATGAGCGCCAAGGGGTGGATGTCAACAAAGATGTCCACACCATGAATCGGGCTTACTCTGCTCACCTCTCTTGCTTCAACAGAACAAAGTCAGCTTCGACCATCAAGGCACTCCGGGAAAGCAGTTCACAAGAGAGTGACAAAACATACAAAAGAAGTAGAGGGGAAATGACAATAGTAAGGATAAGGAAAGAAAAAGCAGAAGTTCCCCTAATGTTGTTCCGGCACAGAATGAGCATGACACTGATAAATCAACCCATTTGCAATTCTCCTGCGCATTCAGACATCGCGACCTCAGTGTTTTCCTGCCCTTTCTCCATTTTTAATAACAGTGAAAACAGTTCATAACAAAGAGTGAGCGGAAGAAGAAGTCGCATTTTCAATGAAAAAAAAAAAATGGAGATACGACAAGGAAACACTGAGGTCGCAACATGTTAATATCCCCCATATAGGAATTAGTGCTGGGCAGCTAGGTTTCCGCTTATTGAAAGCTAGGAATCGTAGGAATCGACTCCGAACCCAATTACTTACTTTCTAAAGATGTGATTTTTCCCGGTGGTTACCTGGTTGGCTCCGAACATCTTCAGGATTTAGGATAACCTTGATTCGGGAACACTACGAAGCATCAACTTTTATTTTTTCAAAAATTCTTCCAAAAACAAAAACAAAAGATTGTAATGATAAAAGTAACTGGTAACCGTTGGTTTACGCAAAAAGGAGTCGGTCGCAACTTTTTTTTCGTAGCATTCATCCTGGGAAACGGTTCCGGAATCGATTTTTCGCCAAGCTCTAATAGGAATGACTTAAAGACACTTTCAGACAGTAGCACTGCCCTTGTGGTTTGGGAGGGAGGGGGG
>NW_004797973.1:400475-401915 GCF_000002075.1 Aplysia californica
GCCTCTCGATTTAACGTCTGCCATCGTCCGATAGAACCGAGCCTAATAGATTGTGAGCTTTGAAAACACATTCAGAAAAAAAAAAAGAAACAAAGAAAAGAAAAAAAAAGAAAAAAAAGAAAAAAAAGCTAAAAAGAAAGAAAGAAAGATCTGAGTTAAGAACGCCCATTCTGGGATTCGAACCACAGCCATCCGCGCGGTGACCCAGTCACTGTAGGATAGTACCAGGCGCGCAGTAACATAGATCTATGTGGCCATCGGCGTCATTGACAGCGTTCATTGTTCCATCTCAACCTGCGGAGTGCAAGTCTGTCGTTTTAACGTCACTAAAAACACTATTATGTTATTTTTTGGGCGCCAAAGGCCTCTCGATATAACGCCTGTCTCTGTCCGATAGAACTCAGCCAAACAGACTGCGAGCCTTGAAAACACTTTATAAAAAACTTTTTAAAGAAAGGCCAAAAATTATTTTTTTTAAATTGAAAGGAAAGGACAGAAAAGAAGAAGAAAAAAACAAAGAAGAAACAAAGACGTTAAGAGCGCCCAGTCTGGGACTCGAACCACAGCCATCCGCCCCGTGATCCAGTCACTCACATTGATACCCACAGAGCTACCGGGGCGCCCCTCAGTGACGTGCCATCTTTGACGTAATCAAATAGGTCTAGTTTTTTTTTTAAGTGGGGAATTGAACCTGGGTCCCCTGCTTGCAAAGGCGAAGCGTCTAACCGCTACACCACATACGCTGGTTACTATCGGGAGTGAACTAACGCCAGCTTTATAACGTTTAGAGTAGGCGTTGGAGTGAACTACCTTGTGTAACGTGCACGTCTTTGACGTAACCAAACAGATCAGGTCTCCGCGCAATCCCCTCTGCCGTGGCGGTCAAGAGTCCTGGAGGAAGGAAGGTACGGGATGGTCAAGCGGACAGTTCCACCGACACCCAGGTAGGTCACTGCGACTGACCACCCACTCACCCACTACGGGCGACTGCGGGGGTCGTCGAGGAATCCGAGGGCTTAGGGTAAGCTTCCTGGTCCAGCGCGGGCACTCGGACATAGAGGGTTCACGAGAGCTGTGTAACCGTTGTGCTCATAACACCAATCTCACACCCCAAATCGACAACAATCTCCACTAAATCTTCACTAGATCCCCCTCCAAAAAAACCTCTAGTACAAAGTCTTCTAGTTTTGGGGTTTTTTTTTAATAAGGTAAGAGTCTTACGACACGGACTTGTCACAAAAATAGGCCATAAAGGTGCCGAGGATTAACGGTGTTACTCGAGAGTGACACACTGAGAAAAGAAGGAGGAGAGATTTTTTAAAAAGATGGACGTTTGGTAGGAAAGAAGGGACAAACCACACCAGAGCACCCGCCACCCATAGAGAGGGAGGGGGAGGGGAGGAGAGAGGGAGGGGGAGGAGGAGAGAGGGAGGGGGAGGA
>NW_004797973.1:402804-404798 GCF_000002075.1 Aplysia californica
GGGGGGGTGCGTTTTGAGTTACTAAGACCACGAGGTGGGTGCTCTGGTATGGTTAGACAACTCACTATCTAGGAATTACAAAACAGTTCTATCTGACATTTTGGGCGGTTTGAATTACAACGTCCATGACAGTACATCAAAAACCAAATGTTCTCTCTCAAAATAGTAAGATTAGGAGAAGTTGTTATCAAGATACTCAAAGAATGGCATTCGAAAAGGCTTGCCGTAACGTTTTTAGTGTTAGTAAGAAGAGATAAGGACAACAGATGTTTGATAGGAAAGAAGGAGCAAACCGCAACATAGCACCCGCCAACCACCCACTGGCGTAATCGGTCCCGGGGGTTTTATGCACCCCGCATAATTTAGCATAATTTGATCATGTTTTGCATTATTTCTCATTATTTTCCTTTATCATTCTTTGTTAAAATTAACAGAATCGCATAATTTCACATTTTTGGGCTCAGTTTGCATAATTTCAAAATTTTTCTCGCATAAAACGACGGGGACAGCGTCATGTGAAACTCAAAATCTTTGACGTCAAATTTCTCAAAACTAGGTGCTGTACAGACAGAACTTTTTAAAGTTAGTTTTAGTAGAGGGTTTTACGGCACTCGCAACTGCATAAGGTCATATGAGCGCCAGAAGCTTAGAGGTGTTACAAAAGAGTAACAAACATAAAAAAAGAAGAAGGGGAGATAAAGACGATATATGTTTGAGAGGAAAGAAGGAGCAAACCACATCAGAGCACCCGCAAACCACCCACCAGATAGAACTTTGTGCCTCTGAGGTACAGACAGCTGTCCAAAAGGATTTCACCCACAGGTGACAGGAGTGTTACTTCTGCTCCCACACACAACCGATCGAGACCTCGGCGCTTTCTTGTCGTATCTCCATTTTCAATAACAGTGAAAACAGTTCATAAACAAAGAGAGTACTTAAGAAGAAGTCACATTTTCACTGTTTTAAAAAAAAATGGAGAAACGGCAAGAAAGCATTGAGGTAGCAAGATCGCTACAAAGTCGACAGGACACCAGGAAATGTTACAGGATTTAGGAGCAGCGATGAAAAAAAGAAAAAAATCTGAGCCCACACAGAGTCCATCTAAGCCAGGCGTGTTGTTTTCTACAGACCAAAAACACTGAGGTGTAGCCCGAAAGACTAAGAACAATTAAGCGTGGTGACGAAATGAGTTACTTCTCGGATTCAAGCCTCATGGGAAAAAAAGATATATCACGTTTTACAGGTGAAGTTTTTACAATTTATTAGTAAAGTAAAGCTGTTCCCGCATCCGATCCGGACATTGGGGATTCCCTTGATAGTGACACAACTTACAGGGCCTTCGGCATATTGTGGTAGGGTGACCAGTTCCTTTCCACGCCGCCTTTTCTTTTATTGGTATGAAGTAATAAAAGGCATTTTATTATTAAAGAAAATGGCATTAATAAAAATTCTACAAATTTGACCTTTGTGTTGATTTTTGGTCAGTATCTCCATTCGTGGATTGCGAGAAGTAACGCATTTTGTCAGCACACCTCACGACTGTAAAGGTTTCTGTATTCATGTTTCTTTTTTTCTTTCTGTCTGAAAAGGCGAAAATAACAGTCACTCCCTCCATCGACACTTAAAAAAAAAAAAAAAGAAAAAAAAAGACAAAGAAAGAAAGAGAGAAAAAAAGGAGACAACAAAATTAAGAAGGAGGAGAGATAGGGACGAAAGATGTTCGATAGGAAAGCCGAAGCAAACCACACCAGAGCACCCGCCAACCACCCACTAAGATTAAGATGGCGAGAAAACGAAGTTAGACGATGTGCCAGAGATCTATCTGAGACATTTCCTAGTCCCGCTGGAACCCGGAATGAAGAATGTATAATTTATGGCCCTTGTGGGAGAGCATGTTCTATGTTTTGTTTGTTTTTTGTTTTTGTAAAGTGTTTTACGGCGCTCGCAACTGCATAGGACATATGAGCGCGCGGGACACACCTAATATTTTCAGT
>NW_004797973.1:408598-409689 GCF_000002075.1 Aplysia californica
ACTCTCTCTCTCTCTCTCTCTCTCTCTCTCTCTCTCCCTCCCCCCCCCCTTATCTCTCCTTTTTCCCCCTCTCTCTTTCCCTCCCTCTCTTTTTCTCTCTCCCTCTTCTCCCTCTCTCTCAAATTACTTTTTACACTCAACTGGGTACAGATGCGTCATTCCTGCATTGGGAAAGAACTTTTCTTTCTGATAAGTACGGCCGCTTATCAATCAGAAATTATTTACCCGCAATCGTCAACAACAACAATAATAGTAATAATAACCATCATCAAATCACCATCATCATCATCATCATAGTTATGACACCACAAATACGATTCTCGTCAGCTACCTGGTGCTTTTAGATCATAAACGCATTGAAATAATATCTCCCTTTCTCACTTTCTGTTCTGTCTGTCTACCTGCAAGTGTGTGCATGCTTGCCTGCGCGCGCGCGTGTCTGAGTGTGCGTGTTTTTGTGCGTGAGTTCGCACGCGCGTTCGTGTGTGTTGTTGTTGTGTGAACGTATGGGAGTGTCTTGCGTGCGTTATTGTGTAAGCATGTTTGTGTGCGTGCGTGTGTGCGTGCGTGCGTGCGCCCCTAACCATCATGACATCATGAATAAACATACCGTCTATCTCAACAGCACACACCACGAAAACCGCAAAGTGGCCCCCACTTGATAACCAATAATCCATCTAAGCCAGCAGAGCAGCGAAGCGAAAGCCAGAAGGGTCATGAATATCTCATGACAGGGACGGTGGTGGTTACACTGAGACATTCTGGTTACACAAACGGAAAGTTGCGCCGGTTTTTATTTCTACATATTGGTATCGATTCTCTTTTAGGGTATTAGATGCGTATTGGAAAAAAAAACAACCCACGGATTTTTGGTGTGCACTAGAGACGTCTTTCGTCTAGATAGCAAGATTGTTGACTCAGCCCAAAAAGTGTCCGCGGAAGTCCACGCATTGCTTCGACCTTGACCATCAATGATTTATTTATAGAGGCACCAGCCATCCATGTCCAGGTGCTGTTTTAGCCTCCTTTTCCTGTATTCGGATTAGTAATATCTTTTTGCCAATTTATTGGTTCCGCTTCTATGTACCCTA
>NW_004797974.1:0-1556 GCF_000002075.1 Aplysia californica
AGACAGAGAGACAGACAAATTGAAAAGAGTTTCGTAATTCACTAGGTTCAATCGGAGATGAATATTCAGTTAGAGGTGTCTCCGACCCTAAAATAACCTCACAACAGTGTTGCATTGTACGTTATAAAGTCCGCACTAAAAGGTCGTTATTGCCTTGATGAGCTTCTTCTTGTTGATGGTTGAAGAAGGGTGCAATACCCCCCGGGGCGAGGCTACTGACTGAAGTGTATTTAGGCCATTCCCAAAGGGGGAACATTAACATGTTCTTATGCTCTGTAGAATTGTAAAAGGGCTGATTCCTCAATGCCTTGCTCATAACTGTGCATGAACTGCAACAGGGAACTGTTGCTTTTTCTTTCCTAATCTTTACTATCGTCATTTTCCCTCTACTTTAATTATTGTGTATGTTTGTCATAATTTTGTGACCTGCTATTTCCGGGGTGCCTTGATAGTCGAAGCAGACTTTGTGCTGTTGAAGCTAGAGAGGTGAGCAGAGTAAGCTTGAATCCCTGTTTGCACTTCTCTGTTGACATCCACCCCTTGGCGCTCATATGACCTTATGCAGTTGCGAGCGCCGTAAAAACTCTACTAAGTAAGTGGCTGGCGGATGCTCTGGTGTGGTTTGCTCTTTCTTTCCTATCAAACATCTATCGTCTTGATCTCTCCTTCTTTTTTGCTCTCTTGTAACACCTCTATTCTTCGGCACTTATATGACCTTATTGTGTTGCAAGTGCTGTATTACACTTACTAAAACTAAACTAAAAAACTCTACTAAAACTATAAAAAAAGAGTGCAACTGGTACATCTTACATTTTTCTTTTTATTTTCCTCTGTTGTTTCTGTCTGTTTTCCTTTTCTTGTTGCCATATTCTTATTTTAGCTCCGAACTGATTAAACGTTATCAAGTCAACGTGCTTCTCTTTGCTCAGACAAATCAGTTGCGCTTTTGTCTTCATTCTGTTTTCGGGTGGCTGGCAGGCGCTCTGGTGTGGTTTGCTCCTTCTTTCCTATAGAAAACTATCGTCCTTATCTCCCCTTCTTCATTTTTATGTTTGTTACTCTCTTGTGACACCTCTAATCTTCTGGCGCTCATATGACCTTATGCGGTTGCAAGCGCCGTAAAATCTCTACTAAAACTAAACTAAACGTAATTATTATATACCTTTCTCACCTCTCCCCTTTGCCTATGTATCTTACTCTATAGTAACACCTCTAAACTTCGGTGCTTAAATCAATAAATTATACCTTATTTGTTTGGAATTGCAGTAAAACTTTCACTGAAACTAAAAAAACCCAACTAAACCCTTTCAATATTTCATTTTACCCCATAACTATTGTGTCAATGTTCTTCTCGTTACTCATGTAAACCTGTTGTGTTTTCGTTAATTATTTCATAATTGATGATGTAAGTGAACACAAAAAGGTACAAAATCAAATCTGAATGAAAGCTTATTTTTTCCCCATTATTTTCATTAAGTCTGTGACAGAACTGTTTTTCTTTCTGTTTTTTAAATTGTCTGTCTGTCTGTCTGTCTGTCTGTCTGTCTGTCTGTCTG
>NW_004797974.1:2708-15999 GCF_000002075.1 Aplysia californica
AGAGTAGGCTTCGGCCGCCACCCGGGCAAAATTCAAAATTTCCTACCAACTGAAAATATTAGGTGTGTCCCGCGCGCTCATATGACCTATGCAGTTGCGAGCGCCGTAAAACACTTTACAAAAACAAACAAAAGATCAGATCATACTTAATTGTCACAGAGGGAAATTTTTCTTGACTATACGGGACTGTACAAATACATGCTGGTATACAGAAATTAAATAATACTTTCAAAATTCAATAATATACATATCAAATCAGAATAAAAAGCCCTCTCAAATATTGCCTTGGCGGAAAAATAATAATTATTAGGCAACATTTTAGTAGTATTATACCACAGATCATTAGTTTTGTGTAGCCTGCGGGTAGTAATAATAACGATGGTCACTTCTATTGTCCTTTTGACCGGGAGAACTTGCTAGCTTGTACCCAGGAAGCGCGGCTCTCTTCTGATTCTGTTATTATTGGGCTGGTTTCGAGATTTCTCTTGATGTACAGATTTATTCTCTAGTCCCTGCATTCTTCTGTTGTGTGGTTTTGGCTCTGGTCACACATTATAATCTTTAGCGTGTGGTCGGTTGGCAGGTGCTGTGGTGTGGTTTTCTTCTTCTTTCCTAGCAGACATCTATCGTCTTTATTTCCCCTCCTTCTACTCTCTGTTTGTTACTCTCTTATAACACCTCTAATCTTCGGCACTTTTATGACCTTATTGTGTTGAAAGTGCCGTAAAACATGTACTAAAACTAAACCTATGTTTAAAGCCGATTTTTGATTTTTAAAGGGACTCCACATAAGCGGGGTGTGGCCCCGGGTCTGACCCCGAGTGTCCAAATCCGTCGAAATTCATTTTGTAGTATGTGGACGAGGTTTCATGAGGCTGAGCACGAGGTGTGGTGCGTGTCCAGAAATTTAGGCTCTTTTAATATAATAATGTTTTTCAATTGAACAGGGGTAGAGTGGAGCAGTGGGGGGTTTTTTAATCGTAAAAAAAATAAATTTTTAGGCTCTTTCAAATAATGACATTTTTCTATTGAACCAGGGTAGAGTGGAGTATTGGGGTTTAAAAAAAGGTTGTTGTTGTTTTTTTCTTTACAAAAAGATAATTGAATTTGGCTTCTAATACGGGTTGCCCACTACGCTGGATCGGGCCGATCCCGACTCAATCGCCTGAAACTGAAAACAAACACGTTTGTTTTTGAGGCAGTCGAGTCGGGCGATCCCATCCGTGGTGGGCACCCCGTATAAAGCAGGGAGTCTCCAGAACCGTCGTGAGTCGGTGCGTGCGTCTGTGTGGCGTAGATTTCGTGCAGCGAAGCGCGCGGTGCGGCCTCATGTCCAGAAATTTACTCTGCACCAAATAGTATTTTTATCGGCTAGCACGTTTTTTCGTTGTTTTTTTGTTTTTTTTCAAGTTTGTAGTTGACTTTAAATTCGTTAACAGCTTCAATAACGTGAATTTGATACTATCCGCCATACCAGTTTAATGTTCAATGTAAAATGCAAGAATTTAAAAAAAGTGTATCACCTCCCCCCCAAACCAGCCGTGTCAGCTGTGCTGTGTAGTGTAAACCAACCGGACAAACTGGCGATATCCTCAGGCGTGCGTCAGTGTAGCGAATGTGTACGTCCGTCGTGTGTGTGTGGGGGGGTTACATGTTGTTAACTGCAGCAACTATTTTAGGGTCCTTTTGCAATAGGGCAGACGTAAGGAACAATCGTGAAAACTGAAATGAAAAAGTTCCCTGGGGTTCTTTTGGGGATCGCACTAGCAATGATGAGGTATCGTTACTAAATACTTTTTTTTCTTCATTATTTTTTGTTGTTGGTGGTGGTGGTGGCAGTGGCGGTGGCGATGGTGATTGTTGTGATAATAATTGTAGTGGTGATCCCGGTGTTGGTGGTCGCCATGGTGGTGATTGCGATAGTGACGGGAGTGGTTATGGTGGTTGTTGTCGATTTGATGGTAGTTGTTGTCGAAGTGGTTGTTGTCGTGGTGATGTTGGTGATTGTGGTTGTAGTCATGGTGATGTTAGTTATGTTGTGGTGGTGGTGGTGTTGGTGGTAACGATGATGGTGATGACAATGATGGTGGTGACGATGATGACAGTGATGGTGGTGACGATGATGGTGGTGACGATGATGGTGATGACGATGATGGTGCTGACGATGATGGTGGTGACGATGATGGTGCTGACGATGGGTTTTTTTTTTGTAGCTGTAGTAGTGGTAGTGTTATATAAACAGTTATGTCGTGGTGGTTGCTGTGGTAGTGACGATGGATTTTGGTAGTTGTAGGTGGTAGCGGTGGGGATGGTGATGGCGATGGTAGTGGTGGTGGTTTTTGTGGCAGTTGCAGTCATGGTGGTGTTCGTTATAATCGTGGTGGTGGTGGATGTAGTGGATGTGGCTGATGTTGTTGGTTGTGGTGCTGATGCAGCTGTTGCCGTTACGTTACTACTGTCCTAGTTGTTAATACTGATGCTGCTGTTGTTGTGTTTATGCACTTTGAGGTTCGTTTTCTTATTTGGCTAGTTTTGTTTTTTTACTGTTTTGTTTTATTCTCCTGACGTTGGAACATGCATTGTAATACAATATCTAACAGAGGTTTTCGATTTCTGCAGTAATAGCTGAATGCTGACATGATCGTCGTTCTGCCACTTCGTATTAATTGTCATTAAAACATTTTTTAAAACGTATTTTCCACGGCTGTAGGCCTACTTGCGTTGCGTGAATTCTATCGGGGTGTGGCAAATGTTCTACTTATTGATCACTAGTCACGTTTTTTTGTGCTTACTCCTTTCCATTAAATTTGAACTGTATAACCCCACTGGAGCACTCTTTTGTTATTGTAAATTTAGGTTTTACGCCCCTCTCGACAAAGTTTTGATAAGAATTTAGCACACATGTGTGACCCTGCCTATCAAGGTCAACCGAGGCCGGGAGGGATACAACGTCTCAATGAAAACCCCCCCCCAAAAAACCGAGGTGCTTGTTAGAAATTATCGTCTCTCAGGAATCGAGCGTCCATCTTTATATGGGGTGCCCACTACGGACGGGATGGGCCGATCGGGCCGATCGCCCGACTCGATCGCCTAAAAAACAAACGTGTTTGTTTTCAGTTTCAGGCGTTCGAGTCGGGCGATCGGCCCGATCCAGCTGTAGTGGGCACCCCGTATAAGGGTGTGACCGCGAAGCACCTAACCGCTGCACCTCAGACGCCGGTCCTTGTGGATGCTCAGCGGTCGCTTTGGTTTCGTTGTTCTCCTTCTTTCCTTACAAAACTCTTTTTTCCTTATCTCTACCCCTTCTTTTCTGTGAATGTTACTCTCTAGTAACACCTTTAATCTGCGACACTTATGACTTATTTGTGTTGCAAGTGCTGTAAAACCCTTACTACAACTAAACTAAAACTTAAATATTTTACGTAGAAGAGTCCTAAAACCAGCGAGGAATGACTCTAGCCATAGAACAAATCAACGGTTCTGTTCAAGAAATCCGAATGCGACATTTATAACAAAATCGACTTTTTTGTTGTTGTTGCTTTTCCGTGTCCGCAGATTTTTCAACGTCACATATATTTTCGATCTGAAGGTCGGACAGTAATCCCAAGGTGGGGGGGGGGGGGCATGAATATGTTCTTATGCACAGTAGAATTGTTATTGTAAATGGGCTGATTCATCAATGTCATGCTCATGACTGTGCCTGAACTGCAACAGGGAACTGCTGCTTTTTCTTTCCTAATCCTTACTATCGTCATTTTTCCTCTGCTTCTTTAAACATTTTGTATGTTCGTCACACTCTTGTGACCCGCTATTTCAGGGGTGCCTTGATAGTCGAAGCAGACTTTGTTCTGTAGAAGCTAGACAGGTGAGCAGAGTAGGCCTGATTCCCTGTATGGACTTCTCTATTGATATCCACCCCTTGGCGTAGTAAAGCCTCTGCTAAAAAAAACCCACAAAAAAACAAAAAAACTCGGACTGTATATCCGATGTCACATCGAAAAGATAATATGTGAGGCAGCGTGGTGGAATCAGGCTCTCGTCAATTTTGGGGCATGTAGAGTTACTGGTATCATCTTAAAGCTTGTTCACTTGTCTTTTTTCGGATGAAAAAAATATCCATTTGTCTTGAATACAAGTCGAGATATTTGCGAAAGAAGGAGATGGAGGGTCACCTGTTTTCAGAGGTAAAATTAGAGAGAAAATGGCCACCAAAATTTAGTTATTTCCTTAGCTTAAGAGTCCGTGGTAACTGAAAATTTACATCTTTTGTGCCCTTAATCAACGTTTTTCAGAAAATTCCTCACATAAATGAGTTTTTCAATGGGCGTGAAAGGTGATAAGCCCAAAAACTAAAATTTGATAAATATTCACAAACCTGCGGGAAAATGCAAGTTTCTTCACTTTGATTATTTTGACGAGAGCCTGATTCCACCACGCTGCCTCACATATATTTTTTTGAATGCTATGAAGAAAGATCAACGGCCACGTAAAAACAAACAATTCAATTTTTAGAAAAATGTGTCATACGGGTTTCTTGAACTGAACCGTCGAAATGCTGATCACAATCGCATCTGTTGTTCATCGGTATGTGTATTAACTCTAAGTTTACTAAAAACCATTTGCTCTTCAGGCAATAAATTTTGTCATCCAAGTTTTAAGTATCACAAAAGTCCCAATCAGTCCACACCTGTATTACTTATTTACATAAAATAAACTCTTAACTCAGCATAAATGGATGTTCGAGGCTGTAAAAAAATAGTTTTATTATGGATAATAACGATTGGCATAGTTTAGTTTTATACAGGGTGATTAAAAAAGAATGAACCGATTTTTATGACGAATTGCTTCAGTTCTCAAACATTGTTATGGAATGAGTCATTTACCATTTGAAAGTGGGTTGTTGGCGAATGCTCTGGTGTGATTTCCTTCTTCTTTCCTATCAAACAAATATCGTCCTGATCTCTCCTCCTTTTTTCGTGTTTGTTACTCTCTTATAACATCTCTAATCTTCGGCACTTATTTAGCCTTCTTGTGTTGCAAGTGCGTAAACTCTTACTAAAGTTAAACTTAGACAATTTGAAAGAAGACTTATCTAACTTTTGAAAAGCTGTTACAGGTGCTTTTGTTTCGTCAGTTTTTGGTATATTGGGGGGTAGGTTTTTGTTTTTTTGTTTTTTAAGGAAATTCCTATCTCGGTATGCTGCAAAACTGGCTCTTCACATCACTCCAAGTGGATTTGCATGACTTCATTTTTCAGCAAGATGGGGCACCGCCCGATTGCCATCTGGTGGTGCGAGCTTTTTTTTTTTTTTAAATGAAAAAGTGCCCCCAACGATGGACTGGTCGGAAAGGGGCCCAAAAACTTTACTTTCTGTGCCTGGCCTGCCAGATCCTCAGCCCTCACTGAGTGTGATTTTTTTTTCTTGTGGGAATATTGTAAAACATTGCGTTCATTTTCCACCGCTTCCCACTGTCCTAATTACCTTAATTAAACATGGAATTGTGGGTGGTTGGCGGGTGCTCTGGAGTGGTTCGCTCCTTCTTTCCTATCAAGCACCTATCGTCCTTATCTCCACTTCTTCTTTTTTATGTTTGTTACTCTCTTGTAACACCTCTAATCTTCTGGCGCTCATATGACCTTATGCAGTTGCGAGCGCCGTAAAACCTCATTCTAAAAAAAAAATTATTTTTTAAAAAATATCGAATTACAACAGCGATCAACTCATTGGTCTGTGATAATTATGCTAAAACGCGTCTGTGGCGAATTCTCTTATGGCACTGATGTTGCCCGTGCTGCTGCTGGTGGTGGCTGCATTGAACTCTTGTAAGACAGAAAATAGAATGTATTGTATGCGCAATACTTATAGGACTTAGCTTGGGTTTTCTATTGCTTTTCCTCATTAAAATAGTGCGTGATAAAATCGGTGTGGGTTGTTGGCGGGTGCTCTGGTGTAGTTTGATTTTTCTCTCCTATCAAACATCTGTCGTCTTAATCTCCCCTTCTTCTTTTTTTGTTTGTTACTCTCTTGTAACACCTCTTACCTTCGGCACTTATATAACAGTATTTTGTTGCAAGTGCCGTAATACTCTTACTAAAACTAAACTAAAATCGGTTTCATACTTTTAAAAATCGCCCTGTATTTTGACGATATCATGTGTACCAGATGCGCTGATGTAACATTAACAATTTACTTAGAGTAACGTCTATAGGAACTTTGCACGGGTGGTTGGTGGGTGCTCTGGTGTGGTTTGCTCCTTCTTTCCTATCAAATATCTATCGTCCTTATCCCCCCTTCTTCTTTTTTATGTTTATTACTCTCTTGTAACAACACCTCTAATTTTCTGGCGCTCATAATATGACCTTATGCAGTTGCGAACGCCTTAAAACATCTACTTAAACAAACAAGACAGAAATGATAATTTATTTTATGCACAATACTTATATGACTTAGTTTGGGTTTTCTATTATTTTTCCTCATTAAAATATTGCGTAATAAAAGCGGTTTCATACTTTTTAAAATCACCCTGTATTTTAACGATGTCATGTGTACCAGCTGAGCTGATGTAACATTAAAAATTTACCAAGAGTAACGTCTATAGGAACTTTGCACGGGTGGTTGGTGGGTGCTCTGGTGTGGTTTGCTCCTTGTTTCCTATCAAACATAAGTCGTCCTGATCTATCCTTCTTCTTTTTTATGTTTATTACTCTCTTGCAACACCTAATCTTCTGACGCTCATATGACTTTATACAGTTGCGAGCGCCGTAAAACCTCTACTAAAACAAACTGATCTTTCCTCCTCCTTTTTTTGTGTTTGTTACGCTCTTAAAATGCATCTGATTTTCGGCACTTATAATGGACCTTATTGTGTTGGAAGTGCCGTGTTAATGGAAGATATAACGTACTTCTAGGTTATAGTTCAAGTCTATAGTGTTGTATAGTAGTAAAGTTGTTCCCGCATCCGATCCGGACATTGGGGATTGCCTTGTTAGTGAGAAAACTTCCGGGGCCTTCGGCATGTTGTGGTTTGGTGGCCAGATCCTTTCCTTTTTTTTTTAGGTAAGTGTTTTACAGCGCTTGCAACTGCTTAAGGTCATATGAGCGCGCGGGACACATTAAACTTTTTCAGTTGATAGGAAATTTTGTATTTTGCCCGGGTGACGGCCGAAGCCTACTTTTATCGATTTTAGACCTCCAAGGGATCTTTAACGTGCGCAACTTGCACATGCGCCCTCCGAGATTTTTTCGCCCTTGTCCGAAAAGGCTAGGTGTAGATCTTTCCTACTGGAAGCTCAGGGGGTGTGGATGAAAGACAGCAGTAAGAAGGTGCCAAGGCATAGCAGTAGAAAGACTGCAGAAAGAGTCAGGAGCCCAGAGGAGGGGGCAAAGGAGGTGAGGGAGTGGGGGTAGGAAGAGGAGGCGAAAGCAGACGACAGAACATTGCTTTAGAGCAGGAAAGGAGGTGAAAGGAGACAATTTTAGAGAAGAAAATGTTTCGGTCACTACCCGGTTTCGAACCCGGGACCTTTGAATGAGAGGCCAACACCTTAACCTCTAGGCCACGAGAGCCCCCCAGGTCCTTTCCACGCCGCCTTTATTTCTCCAACTCAGGTACCCATTACTGCTGTGTGGGCAGGAGGGGGCGAAAACAAATCCGTTTCCGAACCGACGCTCGAACCCGGACTCTGCACTTTGGAGACGAGCGCACTAACTGCTTCGTCTCCGCACCCTCACGTTGCCTAGTACTTCACGTTGCCTAGTACTTGACACTAAAAAAAAGTCTACTTCCCTTCTATTCAAGTGGGTTTTTTTCCCTCCTCCTGGGAAGTCCAGCTTATTTTCTTCCCTTTTGCTTTTTGTATCTATCTCGCGTTCCCCCTTTACGCAAGAACAGACAGATATAGAAATTCATTCACACAGTGTTACAAATGAAAGAGAGAGTATATATATATATATATATACAGAGAGAGAGAGAGAGAGAGAGAGAGAGAGAGAGAGAGAGAGAGAGAGAAGATGTGTGTGTGTACGTGTGTGTGTGTGTGTGTGTGTGTGTGTGTGTGTGTGTGTGTGTGTGTGTGTGTGTGTGTGTGTGTGTGTGTGTTACGGAACGGGCTGTTTCAGCACGTGAGACTTGTATTTACTAATGTCCTCTCATGCTGTGCGAATGCGTGAGTGCTCCTAAGCTTTGCAACATCTACTGTCATTGTAAACGACCCAGAAAAAGTTCTCCCTGCGAGATGAATAAAGATTGTTATTGTCATTTTCATTTAAGTGGCCATTATATCTCTGTAGTTGTAGTTTTCTTTTATCGAGTTGATCTGTTACTCACACCGGATAAACCAGACTGTCGACTCGACAATAAGGTTTGTCCTCAAGGTCACACGCTGAAAGTGAGTGGTTGGCGGCGCTCAGGCTGGTGTGGTTTGCTCAAATCTCAAACATTTTATTCCTTCTATCGTCTTTATCTCTCCTCCGTCTCTTCTTTTTACTTTACATCTTTGTAAATTACTCCACGCATGATCATTTAATCTTCAGAACCTACATGCATTTGTAAATTGCCAGTGGTATATTACACTAATGAATACTTTACTGAAATCTGACTCAAACTGAAGTAAGAAGTTGGTTTTCTTGCAAAGTGGAAAATGACATCAGATGTGTGTTAGACGGGGTTGATTTTGCGGCACACAATGGACTTTTTAAACAGTTGTACCAAGTTTAATAGAAACACGTCGTGCTACTTTGGTATTTCTGTATCGTTTCCCCCCTTGCTCCATTATGTCACTGTTTTTCTTTTAACGCGTTAATCTGCAACTCGCACTAGACAGGAACGAACTATACACGCTGTAAGTACATCTCGTACTTCAGTTGGGTGTGACTGCCCAAATCTTAGGATTTGAATACATTTTTTAAAAGATTCAAGTGTTTGTCAAAAGACCTACTTGAAAATCAAAACTACAAAAAGTTAAACGTGTCGCTATTTTTCACAGAGCTTCTTTAACAAGTACCTAAACCAAACAAAACATAACAAAACAAAACAAAAGGTAGTCGTGTCGTGATTTTTCGCACAGCTTCCTTTAATGCGTCGGTCCTATCGGAGACGGACGTTAGACTAGGAGGTCCTGCCCCTTAAATAACCTAATAGTGTTGAAAGGGGCGTTAAACTCATACCATTTCACCATTTTCACCTTTAATGCGACCAGAACAAACTAATCCTTGTCTGTGGTTGGCGGTTGCTCTGGTGTGGTTTTTTTCTTCTTTCCTATCAAACATCTATCGTCCTTATCTCCCCTTCTTCTTTTTTATGTTTGTTACTCTCTTGTAACACCTCTAATCTCCAGGCGTTCATATGACCTTATGCAGTTGCGGGCGCCGTAAAACTCTTACTAAAACTAAACTATCATATGACCTTAATATGCAGTTGCGAGCGCCGTAAAACCTCTACTAAAACTAAAACTAAACTAATCCTTTCATTGTGCTGTCTGTCGACGACCTCGATCTCTCCCAACGACCTCCCCTAAAGGTCAAAAGAGTCAACTTGGCCGAGTTGACACCGAGGAAAAGTCACAGGGTGTATAGGATAACACTTTCCAGGCGTTGTCCGGGTAGGCAAACAGAATAATGTTGTGGGGAAAATGGGTCGCACTTCCTCTCAAAGACTTGTTATGTAAATTAGGCGAATATTCAGTCTTTCATCACCTCTTGCGAAGGGAATGGTATCGTGGAAGTTTATATTTGGACTACAGTTCGATGAAAATTTAATGTGTGGCTACTTCCGCCCCTCCCCTCTCCCCTCCCCTCACTTAAAAAGGGGGAAAATCTTGAAAATGACACACACACACACACACACACACACACACACACACACACGCACGCAAACACTTACACACGCACTCACAAGCACGCGCGCACACACACTCGCACATACACAAACACACACACAAACAAACAAATGCACAGGACCACATAAACACACACAAACACACAAATAAACACACACACACACTCTCCTCCTCTGTCTCTTTCTGTGTCCCTGTCTCTTTCTTCCTCTCTCATTCCATCTTCCTCCCCCTCTCCCCTCGCTTGCCCCTATCCCCGGCTTACCACAAATAATTTATATCTTTAAATCTGCTCTAGGTTGTGAGCGGGTGTTGGAATGATGCCAGCGCTGTCCTATTTCTTTTCGGTCGCTGTAAAAAAAGAAATAAATAAATAAATAAAAAAATAAATTTAAAAAAATAAATAAATAAATAAATATATATATATATATATATATATATATATATATATATATATATATATATATATATATATATATATATAGGCAGCGTGGTGGAATCAGGCTCTCGTCAAAATAATCAAACTGAAGAAACTGGCATTTTACTACTGGGTCGTAAATTTTTATCAATTTTTTGGGGGGACTCAACACCTTTCATGCCCATTAAAGAACTCATTTCTCTGTGGATTTTCTTAAAAACGTTGATTAAAGGCATAAAAAATATACATTTTTCAGTTACCACGGACTCTTAATCTAAGGAAATAACTAATCTTTGGCACCAATTTTCTCACTAATTTTACCTCTGAAAACAGGTGACCCCCACCTCCTTCATTCGCTAATAATTCGACTTGTATTCTAGATAAATGGATATTTTTTATACTCCAAATAAAGACAAGTGAACAAGCTTTAAGATGATACCAATAACTCTACATGTTCAAAAATTGACGAGAGCCTGATTCCACCACGGTGCCTCACAATTGTACAAAATGTCTTTCTTGACATGGCGAAGGCCACGTTGAACCTGGAGCAGAGTCACCGAGGTTGACCTACAGGAAAATGAAAAGACATGAAATAATGTCAAGAAGCGAGCCCAGGGTAGGGGGAAAGTGGAAAGTAATTGTTCGTGGTCCATACTCTGATCCAGGGAGAACAAAGGCATCCGATTATGTATTTATTTTTCTCTCCCCCCCCCCCCCTTGAAATAGCCGTTATTTTATCGAAGTGCCTCTCGTTCCTCTCTTCACTCATACATCCGTGGAGGGTGGTTGGCGGGTGCTCTGTGTGGTTTGCTTCTTCTTTTCTATCAAACATCTATCGTCCTTATCTCCCCTTCTTTTTTATATTTGTTACTCTCTTGTAACACCTCTAATCTTCTGACGCTCATATGACTGCAACTAAACTAAATGTTCAATCATTTTGAAACTCAGCATGCAAAGTGATTCAACGAGACAATGTGCCCACGTTAATAATGCAGACATTCCGTTCTCGTATCGATCTGTTATTATTGTGGTGGTGGCGATTGCTGTGGGTTGTTCGGTACTTTCAGAAAAGAAAAACCTTTTCTACGGCGGATGGTATCGGTTCTGTTTTAGGGTCTTTGCGATTCTTGTTGACATTTATCTTGATGTTTTGCTTTTCAGTAGTTTTGGTGGTTGTTTCCACCCCACCCCACCCCCCTCTCTAATTAAAAAGGTTTTAACTTAACGTTTGGTTTGTTTCGGGTTTTTTTTTCAGGTTTAAAAAAATGACTGTTTATATCTATTGAGGTAGTGAAGATGCTGGCTGCCTGCCCTGTTCGAGACTGGAGGGTGTCCTTTTATAAGCTCTGCTACTTTTTTGTTGCTTCTGTCTGTCTGTCTGTCTGTCTGTCTGTCTGTCTGTCTGTCTGTCTGTCTGTCTATCTGTCTGTCTTGTTTTCTCTTACTCATCAATGCGCTATCCCAGAATTACAACGTTCTATCAGATCTGCTCAGTGTCTAGTTTTGAGAATTTCGACGTTAAAAAGTTTCACAAAATGTCAAGCTTTTTCGAAGGCAGTTCTTTGAATATCTTGATAACGACTCCGAATAATCTTACAATTTTGAGAGAGCAGTTAGAACTTTTGGTTTCTGACCTCATGGTATGGTAACCCAAAACGGCCCGGATAACGACTCCGAATAATCTTACGATTTTGAAAGGGCAGATAGAACTTTTGGGGTTCTGACCTCATGGCCTGAGTAACTAGAAACGGCCCGAAATATCAGATTAGAACTTCGTAATTCTGAGGTAGCTGATGTCTGTTTTTGGTGTCGGTGTGCGTCTCTTGGCTTGGTGTCGGTGTGCGTCTCTTGGCTTGGTGTCGGTGTGCGTCTCTTGGCTTGGTGTCGGTGTGCGTCTCTTGGCTTGGTGTCGGTGTGCATCTCTTGGCTTGATGTCGGTGTGCGTCTCTTGGCTGAAAGCTCTCAGGTGTGGAGGACAGTTCCCATGTCAGTCAGGTCACAGGCGAAGGTGGGCGGATAAAGGGTGATGGGCGGGTAGCGTGTGGTCAGGTGGGTTTTTTTTTGTTTTTTGTTTGGGGGGGGGGGGGGAAGTATTTTACGGAGCTGCAACTGCATAAGGTCATATGAGCGCACAGGACATGTTAAACTTTTTCTGTCGTTAGGACATTTTGAATTTTGCCCAGGTGGTGGTCGAAGCCTACTCTTATCGATTTTAGACCACCAAGGGATCTTTAACATGCGCAACTTGCACAGGGGCCCTCCGAGGTTTTTCGACCTTGTCCGAGAAGGCTAGTTGTAGATCTTTCCTACCATAAGATCAGGGGTGTTGCTAAAAGACGACAGTAAGAAGGAGCCAAGGAGTAGCAGTAGAAAAGCTGTAGTAAAAGTCAGGAGCCCAGAGGAGGGGGCAAAGGAGGAGAGGGGGTGGGGGCAGAAAGAGGAGACAAAAGCAGCTCAGGTGTGCTTTGTTCTTTCATCCTACCAAACATAATCCCCTATCGTCCTTATCTTTCTTTCTTCTTGTCTTCGTATATTACTCTCTATAAAACATCTAATCTTCGTCAATTAAAAGTATGTCTGATTGGTGTTTAATATGGTGTAAAACTATTGCAAAATCTAAATTTACCAAGAGAGTGATTGGCGGTTGCTTTCTTATTGCTCCCGCCTTCTTTCCCATTAAACACTTATCGTCCCTAGCTCTACTCTTTTTTTCTTTGTATGTTACTACACCTGTAATCTTCCGCACTTGTATGACCTACTTGTGTTGCAAATGCGGCCAAACTCTTTCAGTTAAATCTACCCAGCACTTAAATGGCCTTTGTCGAGTTGAGTTCCATCTCTGTGAATCAACCTAGACTATTTACGACATGTCAACAAGGATTTAGCAGAGGAGGAAAGCCGAACATAAAATTAAACAAACAGCCAAAGATAGGTGTAGGGCTCCACTGAAAGGACCTTCTTCTTTACTTTCTCACAAAATAGCTGTTTTATTTCAGTGTTGTTAGTTTTTTTCTGAGGGATCAGAGGGGTTGGGGGGG
>NW_004797974.1:16099-23005 GCF_000002075.1 Aplysia californica
CCCCCCAAATCCTGACTGTCGTCATTTCTCCTCTGTTTCTTTTGTATGTTTGTCAAACTCTTGTGACCCGCTTTTTCCGGGGTGCCTTGACAGTCGAAAGACTTTGTGCTGTTGAAGCTAGAGAGGTGAGAAGAGGAAGCCCCATTCCCTGTAAGGACTTCTTTGCTGACATCCACCCTTTGGCGCTCATATGACCTTATGCAGTTGCGAGCGCCGTAAAACCTCTACTAAAACTAAACATGTCTCCTTTTTTTAAATGTTAGTCTCTGGAATGAGAGGTTGAAAGCGTCACTAGTACGTCCTACTTCTTTACTTTACCTGTGTTTGCTATTGTCTGTCTGTTTTACTTTTTCCTTGCACTAAATGACCGCTTTTTTATATCGATACACTCCTTTTTACTCAAACAATTTTTAAAAAAATGTAGACTCGACTGTAATTTTCGACTTGTATGTGACCTATTTGTGTTATAAATGCCATGACTCTCTTACTAAAACTACTCTAAATATGTCACTGAACCAGCGTATTTACCACGCGTCAACACGGATTTAGCACAGGATGACAGCAGGAATGGAAGCAATCAACGATTTTTGTTTTTGTTTTAGTAGAGGTTTTACGGCACTCGCACCTAGGGGTGGATGTCAACAGAGAATTCCTTACAGGGAATCAGACTTACTCTGCTCACCTCTCTAGCTTCAACAGCTCAGATTTTTCTTCGACTATCAAGGCACCCCGAAAACATACAAAAGAAGTAGAGGAAAAATTACTATACTTAGGATTAGGAAAGAAAAAGCAGCTGTTCCCTGTTGCAGTTCAGGCACAGTTATGAGCATGACATTGATGCATCAGCCCTTTTTACAATTACAATTCTACTGTGCATAAGAACAGGTTAATGCCCCCCCTTGGGGAATGGCCTAAAGACACTTCAGTCAGTAGACACCGCCCCGGGGGGTAATCAACAACTGAGGTTGGTGGACGACGCCATGCTTAGGACAGACTTGCCGTCACCTCAGTTGATATCATGCTGAATTATAGAGCAGTGATGGCCCTAGTTTGAAACCCCAACAGGGTGCTCTTGGAATAGGGTTGTTTGTTTTGGGCCGTTCTTGTGGCTCTCGGTGGGTGGTTGGCGGCTGCTCTGGTGTGGTTTGCTCCTTCTTTCCTATAAAAAAATATATCGTCTCTATCTCCCGCCCTTCTTTTTTGTGTTTGTTACTCACTTGTAATACCTGTTGTCTTCTGCACTTATAATATGACCGTATTGTGTTGCAATTGCCGCACAAATCTTATTAAAACAAACTGAGGCTGTCAACTCATGTGGCATTGGTCCAATCGGAGATGGACGTTAAATTTTGAGTCGTTGCTGTTTACGCACCTTACAATGTTGAAAGAGACGTTACATTTAGACAACTCTTAGGAACTAAAAAATGTACGTCTTCACTCTCTTTCCTAATAACTCTAAGTTTGAAGAATACCGGACCAGCGGATTGGGACTACTTTTGCCCATGTCTCAACACCTTTGGAATTCATCATTTCCCCCAGTTTTTAAATCTCTCTCAATGAAGAATTTGCGACCGGTAGCTTAGGGGGTCCCACCCCCCCCCCCCCCCCCCCCACTTCCTCCACACCCCTTTTTCGTACAATAATACGAGTGGTCCAGTATTCTTCAATTTCATTATAGTGTGGGTGTGTTTCCCTTAAGTCACAGAAAGTGGGTGGTTGGCTTGGGTGCTCTGGTGTGGTTTGCTTCTTCTTTCCTATCAAACATCTATCGTCCTTATCTCCCCTCCTTCTTTTTTTATGTTTGTTACTCTTTTGTAACACCTCTAATCTTCTGGCGCTCATATGACCTTATGCAGTTGTGAGCGCCGTAAAACCTCTACTAAAACAAAACAAACAAATATACAAACAAATCACAGAAACAAACAAAATAAATATGTTTTTAAAAATCTTCAGTTTGTTCATCCCGCCAAAGAAATAGATCTACATGTATTGCAGCTATGGGCAGGGGAGGTGGATAGTTGAAGAGCACCACGGGTAGATCCTACTTCTGTACTCACCCTCTGCTGTTTCTTTCCGTCTGTCGTGCCTTTTCCCAGACTAGATTACCATTATTGTGGGTGGTTAGCGGGTGCTCTGGTGTGGTTTGCTTCCTCTTTCCTATCAAACATATATCGTCTTTATCTGCTCTTTTTCTTTTAAAAAAAATGTTTGTTACTCTCTTGTAACACCTCTAATCTTCTGGCGCTCATATGACCGTAGGCTGGAGCGCCGTAAAACCTCTACTAAAACAAAGACTAAACTAAATGACCATTATTGTGTCGATGTGCTTCTCTTTACTCAATCAAAACAGCGGGTGTGAAAGGGTTAACGGCTGTGTTATCAGTGTTGTCAGGCGAGGGGGGGGGGGTTAATAGCTCCGAGCGTGCTTCAAGCTGTTTAAAAAAAAACCCTATTTAGCCCTATTACGTCGGTGATTGGAGGGCGCCACATATACGTCCAAATTCTTCTCTGTGTGTCTGTCTGTCTGTCTGTCTGTCTGTGTGTGTGTGTGTGTGTGTGTGTGTGTGTGTGTGTGTGTGTCTGTCTGTCTGTCTGTCTGTATGTCTGTCTGTATGTCTGTCTGTCTGTCTGTCTGTCTCTTTCGGCCCGCTACCATCATGTTCATTTCTTTCACTTGGCATGAATTTAAAAAAACCCAACCCAAACTGTCCTTTATACGCTGGTGTCCGTTGGTCGTGTTCGTTGGTGTGGTCTGCTTCTACTGTGTATGTTGCTACCCTCACTTTTCACTTTTTCATCCTCTGTGGCCGTTAAAAGTCTAGGAGAAATATGCCACGACACTGTGGAATCAGGCGCTCGTCAACTTTTAGGCATGTGAGTGCATTGTTGTCATATGAAACCTTGTCCATTTGCCTTGATTTCGGTGAAAAAAGTACCCATCTATCTTGAATAAAAGTCGAAATATTTGCGACTGAAGGTTAGGGTCGCCTGGTTTCAAAGGTAAAATCTCTAGAAAATGACCGCTGAAGTTAGGTGATTTTTAAAGCTTGAGTCCTTGAAAACTGAAAATTTACGAATTGTGTGAGTTTAATCAACGTTTTTCTGTAAAATCCACACAAAAATGTATTTTAAAAAGGAAATGAAAGGTGTTGAGCCAAGAAAACAAATTGAGATAAAAATTGCCAAACCGCCAGGAAAATGCAGATTTCTTCGAATGCATTACTTTGGCGATCGCATGATTTCACCTCGATAACTCACAAATATAGTTGTCTATGGTTGACCAACTCCGTCGCTCTTTCACTTAGGATGTTATGATTTCTTAGGGTTTCCTTGACACCTTTAATCCACCTTTTGCTTGGCCTTCCTATTCCGTTATAACCTGAGTGCTTGGTGTTATAGGCTTTCGAGGATGGATGACTAGGGGAAATACGTTGCACGTGGCTAAACCATTCAATTTATTTTCTGTCTTTCTATGAAATGCAGGCAGAAATCAGTGCCAATAGCTGTTTTTACTTCATTTTTCAGCCTGTCTCGTCTTGTGATGTTAAGGGTCTTGCGGAGAACTTAATTAATCTCACATGCAGTGGTTTTGCTCACATGGGTTTTACTTAATGTCCTGGTCTGGCACTGGTAGCATAATTTTGGTATTAATATTGAAGTGATAAGCTGTCTCTTTTTGTACATGGAGATGTTTGGAAGAGATAAGAGGGGTGCAAGCTGGTAGGGGGACAGCGTTGCTCCACTCTCTAGGGCCAAATGTGAGCGTAGTTGGCTGGTGCCATTGTACTCTAAAAGCTCTCTCAAAGTTTCTCACACAGTAACCTTGTGGATGGTTGGCGGGTGCTCAGTTGTCTCCTTTCAAACATATATCGTCCTCTCATGTAATACATCTAATCTTCGGCTCTTATATGACCTTACTTTGTTGCGAGTGCAGTAAAACACTTAATAAAACTAACTGAGTAACCGTACTGTACTTACACGCCTGAGTTAACTATACCTATCGACTGTAGAACAAGGAATAAGGAGCTGCATAAGGAACGAGACCATTCGCTTACAAACTGGAATACCACCTGTTATGAATTTCATTGAGCCTCAAAAAGGCTGACACATCTTACCAGAATGCCCCAGAAACAACTAGCGGCAAGAGCTTACCACACCTACCCATGAATCTGGCTTCGAATCAAGAGGAAGACAAAGAAGAACCCTGCTGGATGGGATTAAAAAAGTCCTGGAACAACGTGCCATATCTATCCTGGACGCCACACACTTAGCACAATACCGCGACCTGCACCTCTCCAGGTTTCATAGGTAAAATTAGCGAGAAAATGAAGCCAAAGTTTGTTGGTTTTTTTGTAGAGGTTTTGCGGCACTCGCTACTGCATAAGGTCATATGAGTGCTAGAAGATTAGAGACGTTACAAGAGAGTAACAGACATAAAAAAGAAGAAGAGCAGATAAGGACGATAGATGTTTGATAGGAAAGAAGAAGCAAACCACACCAGAGCACCCGCCAACCACCCACTCGCCAAAGTTTGGTTACTTCCATAGCTTGGGAGTCTTTGAAGATTAAAGATGTTCCATTTGTTTGTATCTTTCTTTAATATTTTCTGTAAAATACACAAAGGAATAAATGTGCTTTTAAATGGGCATAAAACGTGTTAAGCCATAAAAGAAATCGATAAAGATTGCCAAACTGGCGAAAAGGTGCCAGTTTCTTCGATTTCATTATTATGACGAGCTCCTGATTTCTCCACTAAGCCTCAGATATAGGAAGAGGACGGTCAGCCCTGCCTGTTTGTCGGGTGCTCTGCTGTAGTTTGCTCCTTTTTCCTATCAAACATCTATCGTTTTTATCTCTCCTTTGTTTCTTTACATATAACTCTCTTGTAACGCCTTTAATCTTCGGCCTTCGTTTAACCATTTTGTGCCACAATTAGCGTTGTAAAACTTACTAAATCTAACTACCAGTCGTAAAGCTGAGTGGGATATCGGGAGATAGAGGAAGTCATACTTCAAAAAACGACATAAACTACCTCACAGAAACGTGCTCTGTTTTCTTTTTTTTTTCCCCTTCAAAATATGACAAGTAAAAAGGGTTCCACAGATCTGAGTTGTGAAAAAGGAAACAAGAAATGTCAGAAGTCAATCCGCTCGGTGTGCCCTGTCCGCCTGCTCCCAGGGACGCTCTTGGTAGAGCTGGGCGAAGAATCGATTCCAGAACCGATTCCCAGGATAAATGTTACAGTAGAAAAGCTCCGACCCCTTTTTACGAAAACCAACGTTTTTCAGTTACTTACTTCAATCTTTTAAATCTTCTTAAAAATTTTTTTTTTAGAAAAATAAAAGTTGATGCTTCGTAGAGTTCCAAAATCAAGGTTATCCGAAATTCTGAAGATGTTCGTAGCCAACCAGGTAACCACCGGAAGAAATCACATCATTTGAAAGTAAGTAATTGGGTTCATTCAGAGTCGATTCCTCAGATTCCTAGCTTCCAATCAACGGGATCCTCGCCTCCCAGCACTAGCGCGCTGTTCCCAGGGGCCGCCGTCTCCCAGGCCTGAGAGTGAGCGCGGGAAGAGAACAGAGCCGCTAGTGTGTCCTGTTTCTACCCGTCATGGGAGTCCACACGTCCAAAGTTAATGGCTGTTTTTTCTGGTTTGTTTTTGGTTGTTGGGACGCGGGTTGTTTTTTTATTGTTTGTTTGTTTTGTTTGTTTGGTGAGTTATGAAATCGGCTATCCTCTCGACATTCGAGCTCATAAAATTGTACATATTCATTTAAACATACACGTTAATATACTTAAATAGTCACACTTACACTTACACTCACATACAAGCATACACACGGACCCACACACACACACACACACACACACACACACACACACACGCAAACACACACACACACACGCACTCGCACACACACACGCGCAACTCACTCGCCCCCCTCACACCACATCCCACTCACACCCTACCCCCCCCTCCCCCACACACACACACGCACGCACGTGCACAAAGACTTCAGCATACGCCTACGCACTCAGACTTTTACAACATTAAACGACAGTTATTGTATTGATGTGCTTTTATTTATTAACATAAAATAATGATTTAATCCGAATATGACCTAACTACCATCTCTTCAAGCATGTTTTTGTCCTTCTCTTTAAAAAATTTTTTTTTTGCACCAGAATGACTAATGACTAATGAAGTCTTGCCTAAGTATAGAAGAAGTAGTAACTGAATTGATTTCGGCTGTCCCCGCTGTTTTAAAGGTCGACCATCCCAGTTAATTTTTAATTTGCGTTGCCTAATGTTGCGTGAATCGAAATAGAAGCGTGCAGAATCAAAGTTGACACGCTTGCTCAAGAAACGGGGAAATGTGATCCAGAACCGTTACAGAGAGACACGAACCGTCTCAAGAAGGAATGAATGAATGAATGAATGAATGAATGAATGAATGAATGAATGTGGAAGAAAACAAATAACTGTAACGCGTCCTGAACAGAACAAGTTCAAGACTTACAGACAGAGGAAGACGGGGGGAAACTTCGGAAGTGGTGGGGTCAAAAATTGACAAAAGCCACCAGAGGGGTAGAAAAGAAGCAGGACTCACAGACAGGCTTACAGACAGACAGACAGACAGAAAGACAGAAAGAGACCAGACAGAAACAAATATGGACAAACAGACAGATGGACAGACAGAGAGGTGGAGAAGGGGAGAGAGCGTGTGTCTTTGTGTATGTCTATATATATATGAGAGAGGGAGAGAGGAGAGATAGATAGATAGATGGAGAGAGGGAGAGAGAAAGAGAGGGAGAGAGGAGAGATAGATAGATAGATGGAGAGAGGGAGAGAGAAAGAGAGGGAGAGAGGAGAGATAGATAGATAGATGGAGAGAGGGAGAG
>NW_004797974.1:23797-25654 GCF_000002075.1 Aplysia californica
GTACGTTTGTGGGGGACGGAGAAGAGAATGGAGGGGTGGGGTGTATCTCAACGGTCTCAATTTTTACGAAGCTGTGCGAGTGTCATAGGCCTTGTCTTTTGCTCTCACTCTTTTTTCGGCTCTCTTTTGTTCCCTGACTCTCCCCTTTGCAATGTGTACATGGTGTTCCCTACTTAGTAAAGTACGCTATGAATGCGTACATTTCTTTCTCTGACTTTCTGTCTGACTGTGTGTCTGTCTGTCTGTCTGCTTGACTGTTTGTTTGTTTGTCTGTATGTCTGTCTGTCTTGCTTCTTTTCCATCCCTCTGGTGCCTTTTTGCCCTTGATCATCCCCTTCTCCCCCCCCCCTCACTCCTCTCCAACCCCTTTACCCCGCCATCCTCCGCCTTTCCCTGTATATCTTGGACTTTCTCCGTTTGGCTCGTGTTAATGGCTCTCCGGCGAGCAATGATAGGGTACTCCGGTTTCGTCTGTCTTCCTCGTACTTCGTCTTTATGGTCGCTGCTGTCCTAATGCGCTTTCTTAATTTCAGTTTGTGACTGTTAGCGTGTCAGATGTCCTCAGACTGTGGGTGGTGGTTGGCGAGCACTGTGGTGTGGTTTGCTTCTTCTTTCCTGTCAAACATCTCTCGTTCTCGTCTCTCCTCCTCCGTGCGTGGTTGGCGGGGGCTCTGGTGTGGCTTGTTTCTTCTTTCCCGTCAAACATCTCTCGTTCTCGTCTCTCCTCCTCCGTGCGTGGTTGGCGGGGGCTCTGGTGTGGCTTGCTCCTTCTTTCCTATCAAACATCTATCGTCTGTATCTCCCCTCCTTCTTTTTTATGTTTGTTTACTCCCTTGTAACACCTGTCATCTTCTGGCGCTCATATGACCTTTTGCAGTTGCGAGCGCCGTAAAACCTCTACTAAATTAAAAATGTCCCCCTCCTTTTCTTTGTATTTCATTTGGCCTTCTTTGTGTTCCCCTGCTAGACCCCAGAGGTAGGTCAAGTCGACTGCTGGTTCTTCTACCTGCAGTGCAACTGATGTTTACGTATGTGACCGTTTTTCTTACTGTGGCATTCTTTAGGAACATCTCTTATTTTCGACTATTAGATCTATATACCCAATTTGTGTTGCAAGTGTCGTAAGACTTTCACTGTGAGTGGTTGGTGGGTGCTCTGCTGTGGCTTGCTCCTTCTTTCCTATCAAACATCTATCGTCTCTATCTCCCCTACTTCTTTTTTATGTTTGTTTACTCCCTTGTAACACTTGTAATCATTTGGCGCTCATATGACCTTTTGCAGTTGCGAGCGCCGCAAAACCTCCACCAAAAGTAAACCTATTAGACTTTCACTCAAACTCATACTAATCTCAGACTATTACTCAGCACAACCGTCACCATGTGCTGCACTTCCACCACCGTCAACAAAAACTGGTTGAAAACTTAGACGCAGTGATTTCACGGTTTAGATCACAAGACCCGAACAAGAAAGAGACAGCGTTATTGAGAGCCAAAAATTCTGATGCAAGACACCGCTGTACTTAAAAATATCTTGTGACCTTTGAATGACATACAGAAAGGTTATTCAAAGCGGATTCGCTGACAGTCACGTCGTGTTCTTGAATAACTTCAATTATCGTGTCGTATAACAAGATCGCATGGTCATGTTGAATTTTTTTGGCGTGTGAAAAGAATAATATTATTACGGAACTAACTGATAATTTGGTAAGGATAGAAACTGTTGAATTTGGGAAACATTTGTCCTTCTTGAACTCAGTGTCTGTACTTTGTGATAAGTGTGTGTGTGCGTGTTTGTTTGTTTGTGTGTGCGTTTGTTAGTCTGCCTGTTTGTTTGTTTGTGTGTATGTGTGCATCTGGG
>NW_004797974.1:26770-28942 GCF_000002075.1 Aplysia californica
CCCCACCCCAACCACCCCGTCTCATCATTGTAGGAGTTATGTGTTACGACAAGTTTGTCTGTCTTGAAGGTCGCGGATGCCTGAAGGGTATACACATGATACTATTGTAGTCAGTCGCGTGAAGCGTGTAGTGGGCTAGATGTTGCTTCTTTCTGTCACCCTGTCTTATTGTAGGGCAACTGTCTTATTGTAGGGCAACTGTCTTATTGTAGGGCAACTGCCTTATTGTAGGGCAACTGTTTTATTGTAAGGCAACTGTCTTATTGTAGGGCAACTGTCTTATTGTAGGGCAACTGTAGCAGGTGGTTGGAGGTCGCAATATGTAGATCCTTCCCTTTTACGCTCTCGGTCTGTTGCTTCTGTCTGCCATCTTTGTTGTTTTGGGTTTTTTTCAACGCACCATTATGTTATCAATGCGCTTCTAGAACTCTCTTTATTCACCGATGTCTTTTGTATTGCGTCTTCTCTTTACCTCAAACTTTGGTTCTCCCTTGTTTCTTATCGTTTTGCGGATGGCTGGATGCAGCATCGTTAGGTCCTACTTCTTTTCTGTCCCTTTGTTGTTTTTGTCCCCGTCTTACATTATCCCAGTTGATAACCTCTGGATCAACGCGCATAATAATGTGGATGATTGGCGGGTGCCCTGGTGTTGCTTGCTCCTTCTTTCCTATAAAACATGTATCATCCTTATCTCTCCTTCTTCTTTGTGTTAGTTACTCCCTAGTACCACCTTTGATCTTAGGGGGGCTCTCGTGGCCTAGAGGTTAAGATGTTGGCCTCTCATTCAAAGGTCCCGGGTTCGAATCCGGGTAGCGACCAAAAAAAATTTCTTCTCTAAAATTGTCTCCTTTCACCTCCTTTCCTGATCTCTAGCAATGTTCTGTTGTCTGCTTTCATTTCCACTTTCTGCCCCCCACCCCCTCACCTCCTTTGCCTCACCTCACCCCCTCCTCTGGGCTCCTGACTCTTTCTGCAGCCTTTCTACTGCTACTCCTTGGCCCCTCCTTACTGCTGTCTTTCTGCCACACCCCTGATCTTCTGGTAGGAAAGATCTACACCTAGCCTTCTCGGACAAGGGCGAAAAATCTCGGAGGGCCCGTGTGCAAATTGCGCACGTTAAAGATCCCTTGGTGGTCTAAAATCGATAAGATTAGGCTTCGGTCGCCACCCGTGCAAAATTCAAAATTTCCTACCAACTGAAAATATTAGGTGTGTCCCGCGCGCTCATGTGACCTTATGCAGTTGCGAGCGCCGTAAAAACACTTTCCAAAAAAAAAAAAAAAGGCTCTAGTGGCGGGCGTTTTCCGATTATTGCAAACTAAAAATCGTGGGAAACCAGTCCGAACGCAATTTCTTTCTTCTATTGTGATTTTGTCCGTGTGTCCATGATTAGCTCTATTGGTTCCGACACTTAGACAATTACCTGATTACTTCCGGCAAAGTAGCACGTCTTACTTCCCCGTTACCTAGTTGGTTTCAAGCAGCTTCAGGATCCAGGATAACCTCGATGTCAGATCACGGCGAGGCATCAATATTTTCTTTTCAAAAATATGTTTTTAAAAAATGAAGAAAGTAAACAAAAAAAATCGTAGCTTTTTCTCTGTAGTTCTTACCGCGGGAATAGGTTCCAGAACCGCCCAGCTCTAGTGCAGAGGAACAAACTGACCCAACAACCGTCATTTCGGGGTGAGGAAAAGCCGAACAGGCAGGCAGGAAGACAGTTACAGCAGACAGTGAAATAGTAAGTCTGACTGGTCACGCATGCCCTCTAACAGGCGCGGTCCGTCCATAGAGCACGGTCGTGCAGTGCCGCCCAAAATGTTTTAATGCTCTTTTACGTAAAACACCCACAATAACAAAGTGAAAGAAGCCAGAAACAAACGCTAGACAAATATATCAAAACAAGGCCCTCACCGGCGCCATGACTGTCATTTCTCTGTCTATAGCGTCGTAAAACATCTACAATTCCATGCCAAAGTCCACGCGCTTTAGCTACACATAATAGGATATTCAACAGTGTAACTTGACCTATAAATCGTTCTTGGGGATAACCCAAGCGATGACAACACTCGTAGCGAGTTTGACAGTGCATTAATATTATTATGACGGCACATCTCAAATGTGCTCCTTCCAAATAGTGCCGAAACAGCCCACAGTAGGCAGTCTAAAAAT
>NW_004797974.1:29042-30661 GCF_000002075.1 Aplysia californica
GGTTTAATGCATTTATTTTTACATGTAACAACGGACTTTCATGTCGCCGATTTTTTTTTTTTATGTGTTATTGTGTAGTATTTGGTTTCATTGATTATTCAACAAGGTGCAGCTGTGTACGTTCATGATTAAGTCATATTGTGTCCATTTCTTTACAGATACTCTGATCTCCATCTGATTACGCCACTTGCTTTTGGATATTCCGGAAATCGTTACTGGTAAGTTTACTTTTCCCTTCTTTGTATCACCCACCTGGCCAAACGACCTTATTTATTTCGATAAGGGCGTAATACCATTACAATATAAAACGGAAAAAAAATCCCATTGGTATCGTGGTTTTTATTCAGAATCGTAGCTGTCGATATTCGTATTTTTGCTATCGGTTTATATATATAAATGTGTATATATAATACAGAGGAGAAAACACTTCTTCACAAATGCTTTAATCCGTACAGTGTTTTTATGAGAGAATCGTGCTCGAGGTGGGTACAGTCGTCGACAATGTTCAAGTGGGCCGCCCATGGTCGAGAAGACAATGGGTTGTCTTCAGCAGGTGCAACTCTTTGACAGTGCATTATATTATTATAGATTTTTGTAAAGTAACGGGGGAGGTGGGATATGGTCGTTTGTACAGGTACTTGTCTGGGACGGGTGTCTGTTAGAGCACGTTTGGCGATAAACATGACGACAGTATTCCCCCCTGCCATACAGAATGTTTCTGTCCCCGCATGCTGGGTGGTTAGAGGGTGCAACTCGTGGGCCTACTTATTTACCCTCCCAAGGTGTTTTTTTTTCGTTGTTTTTTTGTTGTTCTGTTCTTTTGATTTTTTTGTTTGTTTTTAGAATGTGGGTGGTTGGCGGGTGCTCTAGCGTAGTTTGCTTCTTTTTTCCTATCAAACGTCTATCGTCTTTATTTTCCTTCCTTCTTTTTTGTGTTTGTTACTCTCTTTTAACACCTCTAATCTTCGGCACTTATTTGACCTGATTGTGTTGCAAGTGCCTTAAAACTCTTTCTGAAACTAAAAGTTTTTAGGACGGGGCTGGGTCTATTCTGTCTTCCCCTTTTCTTGCCACAGGCAACAGCGTCTATGATGTGACTATTAGGCGCTTTGTCGTCTCTCGGGAAACTTTGGTTCGATTTCCGAGTGTGGGTGGTTGGCGGGTGCTCTGGTGTGGTTTGTTTCTTCTTTCCTTTCAAACATCTATCGTCTTTATTTATCTCCCCCTTCTTTTTTATGTTTGTTACTCTCTTGTAACACGTCTAGTCTTCGGCACATATATGACCTGATTGTGTTGCCAGTGCCGTAAAACACTTGCTAAAACAAAAACGATTTCCGAGTAGGTCGAAGCCTGTCTAAATGATCTAAAACACCTTCATTTAATATTTTATGTTTCCTTTTTTTGCCCTTTGGTGGTTCGTTTTTGTGTCGATTTGCTTTTAGCACATCGTGAAATTGGGTGAAATTGGGTGAAATTGGGTGAAATTGGGTGGAATTGGGTGAAATTGGGTGGAATTGGGTGGAATTGGGTGAAATTGGGTGGAATTGGGTGAAATTGGGTGGAATTGGGTGGAATTGGGTGAAATTGGGTGGAATTGGGTGAAATTGGGTGGAATTGGG
>NW_004797974.1:31345-33124 GCF_000002075.1 Aplysia californica
GGGGGGTGGGGGGATGGGGAGAAAGGGGTATGTCTTCCTTCAGCTGTTACCTTGAACTATGCATGGATAGTGAAGCTTTGCGGATGGTCGGCGGGTGCTGTTTTGTGGTTTGCTTGTTCTCTCCTATCAGTAATTCATTGTCCTAATTCTCCTCTTTCTTTTTTGTGTACGTTACTCTCGTGTAACACCTCAAATCTTCGGCACTTATATGATCTGATTGTGTCGCAAGTACCGAAAAACACTGACTAAAACAAGTGAAGGTTTTCTTGTTGTTGTTTTTTTAAACGTGCGCAACTTGCACACGGGATCTCCGAGATTTTTCGCCCTTGTCCGGGAAGGCTAGGTGTAGATCTCTCCTACCTGAAGATCAGGGGTGTGGCTGAAAGACAGCAGTTAGGAGGAGCCAAGGAGTAGCAGTAGAAAGGCTGCAGAAAGAGTCAGGAGCCCAGTGTGTGGCGTCGTAGCCTAGTGGTTAAGCTACCGCGACTCGTAATCGTGAGATTGCGGGTTCGGAGGTTCGAGCCTCAGCGCGGTCCAACGTTCTGTCCTTGGCAAAGGCACTTTACACGAATTTCCCACTTGGCTCGGTCTTTTCAGAGATTGGCGTTACACTCAGAGGAGTGGGTGGTTGGCGGGTGCTCTGGTGTGGTTTTCTTCTTCTTTCCAATCAAACATCCATCGTCCTTATCGCCCCTCCTTCTTTTTATGTTTGTTACTCTCTTGTTACACCTCTAATCTCCTGTACTTATATGGCCTTATTGTGTTGCAAGTGCCGCAAAACTCTTACTAAAACTTTTTTTTTTAACTCGGAGGTCCCGCCTCTTAAATAACCGTACAGTAAGTTTTGACAGGGACGTTGAACTGTTACCTTTTCACCGACGATAGTGTAGCGTATCGGCCGTGCTTTTTTTTCTTCTTTTACTTCTTTTCCCCCCTTTTTTTTCCTTCTCTTTTCTGCCCCACCGTTCTTACCACTGAACAGTCTACTTTACCTATGAGTTCGCCCATTTTAGGCATAATAGTGACGTAAAACTCATAAGAAGACGACACATGTGTCCTGAAGTAAGGTTAGTCAGCCCGAATGAATCATCATCTTTCGCCTGGCTCCACGAACACTACGTATGTAATACTATGTAAGCCACGGAACACGGCCAAATTCCATGTCAATAGTGTGGCCAATGATTATAAAAATACGTTCTCTGGTGTGGCCTCTCGTGTGTCAACATACCTAAAAATAGAACGGCGTTCAATGTGGTCTCATCGTGGCGTACCTTCCGCTGCTAGCCTCCTTGTCGTCTTAATTGTTGTTTGATGAGTGGTGATCTGGAGTGTGCAGCGAAAGAGTTTTTGGAAGGCGATAGCAGTGACTGGTAGGCCCATGTCTTTTTTCCCCGTTTGCTGTTTCTGTTTTCTGTTTAACATCGTCACTAATCGACCTCCAACTTAACTACCATAATCTAGTTGCCTGTGTGCTTTTCCTGAAGTCAGACGTGAAGGAAATTAATTTTGTATATTTTGATGTGTGTAGTATTGTATTTTATGGTTGAAAAGTTTGTGATAAGAACGGAGGTAGCTTTGCTGTTGGCCACTGTGAGTAACTATAACATTATTTCTATTGTTGCTATTCTAGATGAGTAAGTATGTGTGGTGAGTGTGTGTGTGTGTTTGTGTGTGTGTGTGTGTGTGTGTGTGTGTGTGTGTGTGTGTGTGTAAATGTGTGTGTTTGTGTACATGTGTGTGTGTGTGTGTTTATGTGGGTATGTACATGTGTGTGTGTTT
>NW_004797974.1:33977-36539 GCF_000002075.1 Aplysia californica
GTGGGGGTGGGGTGGGGGGGTAGTTCTGAGTTCTCGAGCATCTCCGTCTATGGATGATTGACGGGTGCTCTGGTGTAGTTTGCTGCTTCTTTCCCATCAATCAAATACATATTGTCATCTCTACCCTCCATCTTTTTTTGTGTGTATATGGCCTTATTGTGTTGCAAATGCCTTGAAACTCTTACTTGACCTAAATCGCTTCCGCCTTTCTACTGAGACATTGTATCCCCTTTAGTCACGATTGGCCCAGACGGGTAAGGTAGAAGCGGTCCACCTCCTTATTGACCTAAATTGTGTAGATGTGGGCGCAAAACGTCTACAATTATTACTTTTTCTCTGTATATAAACATTCCTTTTCTGGTCCTTTATAAGCTGCATGTGGTTACAGATGAGGATTTGATGGTGTGTCCGTAAGTCTGAGTATTCTGTCCCAATTCTGTAAGGGCGAAATCGCGCCTGTTTATTTTGCCGAAACGGCTGTTTGCGGCCACGTTGTAATGTACTGGTGTCTCTGTAATGTTATTGTCTGGTTCTTTGCGCTATTTTATGATGATTTGAGTTCGATTCTTGAGTAGGAACGATTTTTTTTCCCTTTCTATCTGTGGGTGGTTGGTGGGTGTTCTGGTGTGGTTTGCTTCTTCTTTCCTATCAAACGCCTATCGTCCTTATCTCACATCCTTCTTTTTATGTTTGTTACTCTCTTGTAACAGCTCTAATCTTATGGCGCTCATATGACATTATGCAGTTGCGAGCGCCGTAAAATCTCTACTAAAACTGAACCTTTCTCTTTTCGGGGAGGGGGGGGGGTTGAGGGTTGATAACCATCGTAATGGGTCATCCGCCTGTCTGCCGGGAGGTTGTATCCCACTCAGAACAGGTTGGCCGTGGTGATCAGCGTCGAAGCAGCCCGCTTCCTAAACGTTACGTTAAGTGGGGCGTGTAAAACAGTCACAGTACAATTGGACTAAATCGCTCGTGTAAATTGTGCTTCTGTTGCTGTATGGGCACTAGGGTTTGTGGGTGGTTGGTGGGCGCTTTGGTGTGGTAATACTATGCTTCTAAACCTTTCCTATCAAACATAATAATGTGTCAACCTTATCTCGCTTCCTTTTTCTTGCAGGTTACTCTCTTGTAACTCCTCTAATCTTCGGCACTATTTATGCTGCAATTAGTGCGTAAAACACCTGCTTGTAAAAGCTCTGGTGTGTTATTATTGTTATTCATAAGCTGTGTATGTCAAAACATGGGGTGGCGATGGTAGCCTAGTATTTAGGCTACCGGACCCGTAATTGTGAGATTGCGGGTTCGGGGCTTCGAGCTTCAGCTCCATCCGACGTTGTGTCCTTGGGAATATAGGCACTTTACTGGAATTTCCCACTTGGTACGGTCCTTTCGGAGATGAATGTTGAACTCGGAGGTTTTGCCTCCTCAATAAGCAAACAGTGTTGATAGGGGCGTTAAACCTAAACCGCTTATTGTGTCGTTAGCGCCGTTAAACTATTACTAAAGCTAAAAACCAATACTATTTAACCATTTTTCGAAATATGGTCGCCATCGTACCAGCGCGTCGAAAACTGTCTTTAAACAGCCAAACTGTCTTGATACATTCTGTTTTGTTCCTGGCTAAATGTGGCCATTGTGCCAACACTTGGCATCGTGCTGGTAATTGAAGGTCGCCCTTAATTCTTTATCCTTTCATACAGTGTTTCTGTCTGTTATCGTGGCCTTGAAAACGAACGAATTTGTTTTTGAAGGTCACCGTAGGTTCGTTTGGATTGTGCCACGATGGTAGCTTTTGCCCCTACATGGAAGACAATCTGACAAGCGCCGACTCAGTTCATACGACCGAACCGAACCGAACCAATTCTGCCGATATTAGACTATTCCGGTTATGTTATGTCAGCGTCACAAACTACCTTATAACTTCGCCTCTATCAAATTTATACGGATGCCTATAAAACAAATACCGAATGATTAGAAATGAAATATCTATGCGATAATAATTTACATGTATGTCACTTATAGAGATAAGCTAGTTTCGCTGAGCTTCAGGAGTTTTGAAATGACAGTAAACAACCGAGCAATGACTTGCGCCAGCTAAACTGGCATGTCATATTTACATATTATACCAAGAGTTAAAATTGTCCCCTCTTTCTGGCCTCCGTCCCTTTGACCTATGTTGACATCACCACACAATAGTCATCATCACACGAACAGGTGGGCTGCGGATGAATTTCTTGTCTTTTTTCAGTAGACGATCGATTAATCATGAGCTGGTTATTTTATCTCAGCATATTTACTTTACAATTGGGGTCGCGTATCTGATACTACAGACGTCGCCTACCTGCATACCATCTACTGTGGGTACTGTGGGTGTGTGTTGGGTTCTTTTTGTGTGACGAGTCTTTGGTGAAGATAGCTGAAGGGGGCTCTCGTGGCCTAGAGGTTAAGGTGTTGGCTTCTCATTCAAAGGTCCCGGGTTTGAATCCGGGTTGCGACCGAAAAATGTTCTTCTCTAAAATTGTATCCGTTCACCTCCTTTCCTGCTCTCTAGCAATGTTC
>NW_004797974.1:37047-45341 GCF_000002075.1 Aplysia californica
AGACAGAAGGAGGGAAAGAGAGAGAGAGAGAGAGAGAGAGAGAGAGAGAGAGAGAGAGACGGAAAGAGAGATATAGGGAGAGAGAGAGAGAGAGAGGGAGGGGAAAGAGGAGAGACTTACATGTTCTCGTGTTTACTGTTTTATCAGCTCAATGTAGCATCAGCCACTATCTTAACCCTGTTTCGAACTTACAATCCTCATACTAGTCAGGATGTTGAATGCCAAAAATTCTACTAGACAGTTACCTTACTGCTGTAAAAACACTGAGAGAGAGAGACGAGAGAGAGAGAGGGGGGTAGAGAAGAAAAAAGCAAAGGACAGAAAAGAAACATTAATATCTCTCTCAAGTGCTTCAGTTTCCTCCAACCGATTCGAATCGAAAACCTATTTCCGTATTCACTGAGTTTCCGCTTAAAGGCACTTCGGTTTATTCCTGTTTACCTTACCTCACCCCTGTGCCTATACTATGTCTAACTCCAGTGCTGCCAAGATTAATGAGGCAATCGATTGCTGTTTAAAGTCTTATTTTATAGCAACACTTTATGTTTATTCCTTAACAGTTCTCACCTCCCCCGCCCTTTCCTTAACCGTTTCTTTGCTGAGGTGTTTCCATCTACGCTTGCACAGACAAGATGGAGGTTCCTTCAAGAGACATGTAAACAAAGCCATGGTATCTTTTCCCTGGTTCAAGAGTAAGCAACAGCACCAAGTTGTTATTACATCTTCTAAAACTTCCCGTCTAAGCCAGTACAAATATGACATCGGTAGCAGAGTGGTTAGGCTACGGGACACGTTGTCGTGAAATTGCGGGTTCGGGGGTTCGAGCCTCTGCTCGGTCCGATGTTGTGTCCCTGGGAAAGGCACTTTACACGAGTTTCCCATTTGGCTCGGTCATTTCGGAGATGAACGTTAAACTCAGAGGTCCCGCCTCTTAAATAATCTAATAGTGTTGATAGGGGTTAAACCTATACTATTTTACTAGTACAAACAATTGCAGAGAACCATTTTGTGGAACACAAGCGAGTACATATTATGTCTTCATAGCAGTGAAGAGTTTAACAAACCCCTATCTCGCCCCACCCCACCATTTTCTGTTCTATTATAACCATGTCTTTGAAAGGTCGGTTTTCTCTAAACTGTATAAGAAATACTCAAATAGCGCAAACATGTCACACGATAGCTATTTACTGGATATTGTGAGGATTCCTCTTGCGTTGCGTTATGTCATATTATGAGAACCGACACTCAATCCAAGTCTAGGTAACATAATGTCGTGGGTGGTTGGCGGGTACCTGGTGTGGTTTGCTCCTTCTTTCCTATCAAACATCTATCGTCCTTATCTGTCCTCCTTCTTTTTTGTGTTTGTTACTCTGTTGTAACACCTCTAATCTTCATCACTTATATGACCTTAATGAGTTGCAATTGCCGTAAAACTTTTACTAAAACTAAACAAAAAATCGCCTTTTTCTATTCTCTACTCCTTGTTTTGCGGTCAATTGGAATGCACCACTTGCAAGCACTACTTTCCCTCTTTAATATGTTTCTCTCTGTATGTCTTACTTTAACCCAGCACTTTATAATTACCATTGTTGTGATTGCGTGCTTTTACGTACTCACTCAAACTCCTCCCTTTTTTCGTTGTATGTTATTCTCTACTAATTCCTCTAAGCTTCAAAACGTATAATGGCCTAATTGTGGGTTGCAAGTGTAGTGAGAGAGAGAGAGAGAGAGAGAGAGAGAGAGAGAGAGAGAGAGAGAGAGAGAGAGAGAGAGAGAGAGAGAGAGAGAGAGAGAGAGAGGTTCCTTGTATGCATAACAAAAATCATTTTCTGTTGACCCGGGTGTCTTCCTATTAACCAACTGACGTCGAGTCGCTCGTGGTCCCTGCCACTCCTAAATCAATTAAGTAAGATTATAAAGAACCCGTCTCCATACCCGATGCCACGTCTAACCGCGCGCAACTGTCGCTTGCGATCAGTCCATATTATAGGGATCGGTCCATATAGCGATTGGTCCATATAGCGATCGAGACTTCGTCGCACGCGACAGACTGGGGATGTGACATGCTTAAAGCATCACCATTAATCAAAATACCTAGCCAAGGCCGACACGCCGTGTGTGTGGTATTTGATTTTGGTCAAAAGTAAGAATACACATCTCGCAACTCATCGCTAGTCAGACTGCTGAGCTTTGCAAAGCGACGTCGCGTCGCGCATAAGGAGACAATGGCTTAAACATGGCATGTATGAATGTGACCTTGAGCTGTGTCTTGCGGCATGCAGATTCCAACGATAATTCAAATCGCACAAAATTATACGCCTTAGCGTGTAATATATGTATTTTTTTTATTCTTTTAAAAATTATTTTCACGCACGATTTTTACATACGTACATCGGTTCCAGCCCATATCCTGTTTTGTTGGGTTTAGTTTTTAAGGGAGTTAAAGAGCGCCACTGGCAAATCCTACTTAGCTGAGATAATAATAGTATAGATTGTAAAGCGGCTATAAAGCGTACTCTTTAGCGGGAATAGGCGTTATACAAGTGCTATTCATTATTATTATTATTATTATATTATTATTATTGTTATTATTATTATTACTATTATTATTATTATTAATTTATTATTACTACTTTGCTATTGCGACAGGTTGTCGGGCGCCACTAGCACTGCTAGGTCCTACTTCTTTACTTTCCCCCCGCTGTGACTGTTTGTCTTACTTTTCCCCAGCTTTGAATAATCATTCTTGTGTGGATGTGCTTCTCCTTATTCAGGGCAAACAAACAGACAAACAAACAAACAGACAAACGAACAAACAAACGATTAGTATCCGTCTGCCTTATATATTCTTTTTAAGTCTGTATGAAAAGACCAGTAACGTGTTGGTTGGCTTCTCGTCGTGATTCTCGTTACAAAAAAACAAAACAAAAAAAACCCATTGCTTTTTCTCTTCATGTCAGTGTGACCGACCAGTAGCATTGTCTTCTGAAGTTTGTGGAGGTGTTCAAGATACATGTAGGGACTGTGGGTTGTTGGCCGGTGCTCTGGTGTGGCTTGCTTCTTCTTTCCTATGAAACATCTATCATCCTTATCTCTCCTTTGTGGGTGGTTGAGGGGTGCTCTGGTGTGGTTTGCTCCTTCTTTCCTCTGAAACATCTATCGTCCTTATCTCTCCTTCTTTTTTACGTTTGTTGTTACTCTCTTGTAACACCTCTAATCTTCGGCACTTATATGACCTTATTGTGTTGCAAGTGCCGTAAAACTCTTTACTAAACTATCTCTCCTTTTTTGTGTTTGTTACTCTCTTCTAACACATCTAATCTTCGGCACTTTTATGACTTTATTGTGTTTCAAGTGCCGTAAAACTCATACTAAAACTAAACATGTAGTGACAGTAATGATGACCGGAACTCATACCCTCAACATTACGGATACGAGTCTGATGACAGTGTTTCTACTGGAAAAACGGACGTAATGATAATATAACCGTTACGTGTTTCTTCACTGTAAGCCTGGACTTGACAACATCCTGGTTTGGGCTTCTGTGGTCTAGCGGTTTGGCTCTTTACCGTCACACGCTGGAGACCTGAGTTCGATTTTGTGTTGTTTTTTTTTGGTGGTAGAGGTTTTACGGCGCCCGCAACTGCATAGAGTCGTATGAGCGCCAAGGGGTGGATGTCAACAGAAAAGCCCTTTCAGGGAATCAGGCTTACTCTGCCCACCTCTCTAGCTTCAACAGCACAAAGTCTGCTTCGGCTATCAAGGCACCCCGGAAATACCGTGTTACAAGAGTGTGACTAACATACATAAGAAGTAGAGACAAAATGACGATAGTAAGGATTAGGAAAGAAAAAGTTGCAGTTCAGGCACAGTTATGAGCATGACATTGATGAATCAGCCCATTTGCAATTTGACCTGAGTTCGGTTCCCGATTGGGGTGATGTTTTATCTAGTATCTCGGTTTTTTTTGCTGAGTTATATTGTACCATTCCACTTGTATTTCGCAAATTCCCGCTCAGCAGCAAGCTCTATGTTCTTTACAATCTATATTATATATTATTATCCCGGCTGACCTGATAGCAGAGGGATAGTTTGTTTTCTGAAAAAGGCAGGAGAAATTATATCACCAAATACTGTGGTAAGTAAATCATCATGCAACATGCAGGTACGCAATGCTAATGTGATAGGTCGATCATGTATTTATTGCCAACATTTGCATACACTCTCCATTATCTCGTTCGAATCGGTTGATGGAGCGAACATTTTGAAATGGATCTCAACATGTTCAATTATAATTGTAAACAGTTATTTAACATTGCGTAACGTGTACTTTTTTAAAGTCCGTTTCGGTATAGGAGTTTGCAACCAAAATGTAAATGGTTTACACTCTCATTGAGTTCCCAGTGCACTTTTCTCGATTTTAAAGAAGCATGGTTGGCGGGTGCTCTTGTGTGGTTTGCTCCTCTACTCTAAAACACATATCATCCTTATCTCATCTTCTTTTGTGCTAGTTTCTCTATTTTGCGTGTATCTCTAATTGTCTGTACTTTTATGACCTATTTGTGTTGCAGGTTCTGTAACACGCTTACTAAACTATTTTTAAAAACATAAAGAAGACTATCATTCGTGGCTATTAACCTCTAGAGGTCTCTCTCCCCAAAATATAAAAAAGGAGGTCGGCTTCTTAAGTTCAAAGGTCTGTCTTCTTTCATGCCCACATTATTCAGCACCCGACGCAGTTTCTTTTTTCTCGCGCACTTCAGGAACGAAACTAATTAATATATTCATCGTCACGGCAAATGTGTAAGACACTTCACCTGGATAAGCTGAAAGTCAATAAAGGGGTCTACTTAACGAAACGTATAGGACAGTATAGGTACCTGAACCCGGTGTGGCCAAAGTGTGCTCGGGGAGAGGGGGGGGGGGGCTTTCCTGTCCTAGAGGTCTAGGTGTTCGTCTCTCTTTCAAAGGTCACGGGTTCGAATCCGGGTAGCAACCACAAAATTCTTCTCTTAAATTGTCTCCTTTCACGTCCTTCTCTGCTCTCTAGCAATGTTCTGTCGTCTGTTTTCATCTCCGCTTTCTGCCCCTCTTTCTGCTTCCACCTCCTCACCTCCTTTGCCTCCTCCTCTGGGCTCCTGACTCTTTCTGCAGCCTTTCTACTGCTTCTCCTTGGCTCCTTCTTACTGCTGTCTTTCAGCCACAATGCCGATATTCTGGTAGGAGAGAATTATCTTGTTTTACACCGTATTAGTTGTTTATTAACCTGTCTTTTTAGTTTGCAAATGCAATGAAGTAAATTTTCAGTTATTTTCACAAAAATCTTAGTGGTACCCCACTATTGTGAACCTTACGCATTTAGAGAATGGAACAACCCCCCCCCCCCCCCAAACCCCTCCGGGGCGGTGCTGCCGACTGCAGTGTTTTTAGGCCATTCCCAAAGGAGGGGGGGGGGGGGGCATTAATATGTTCTTATGCACAGTAGAATTATAAATTGTAAATGGACTGATTCATCCATGTCATGCTCATAACTGTGCCTGAACTGCAACAGGGAACTGCTGCTTTTTCTTTCCTAATCCCTACTATCGTCATTTTTTCTCTACTTCTTTTGTATGTCTCTTGTGACCCGCTATTTCCAGGGTGCTTTGATAGTCGAAGCAGACTTAGTGCTGTTGAAGTTAGAGAGGTGCGCAGAGTAAGCTTGAATCCCTGTATGGACTTCTCTGTTGACGTCATGATCTATTTGTGTGATAAGTTCTTTAAAATGCTTACTAAAACTAAAGTCATCTAAAACTGTAAATAGTAATCCGATATTGCGAAACGCGCCATGTATTTCAGTGATGTTAAATGTTATTTTCAGTCATCTGCGTGATAAAATTGGTAGTATGTGACCCAATAGCCAAACAGATAGACGCAGGTGATAGCTGACAGAAACTATTATCATGTCACAGGTCGATTTGCTTTTCATCATTGAGAGCAAACTCAGTTTTTATATCTTAGTGTGTATCTCTGTCTCTGTCTCTGTCTTTGTCTCTGTCTCTGTCTGTCTCTCTCTCTCTCTCTCTCTCTCTCTCTCTCTCTCTCTCTCTCTCTCTCTCTCTCTCTCTCTGTCTCTGTCTCTGTCTGTCTCTCTTTCTCTCTCTCTATCTCTGTCTCTGTCTCTATCCCTCTCTGTTTGTCTGTCTGTCTGTCTGTCTGTCTGTCTGTCTGTCTGTCTGTCTGTCTGTCTGTCTGTCTGTCTGTCTGTCTGTCTGTCTGTCTCTCTGTCTCTCTCTCTCTGTCTCTCTCTCTCTCTCTCTCTCTCTCTGTCTCTCTCTTTCTGTGCCTAATGTGTATACGTTTGTGTGTGCGTGTATGTATATGTGTATGCATGTATGTGTCTGTGTGTGTGTGAGAGAGAGAAAGAGAGAGAGAGAGAGAGAGAGAGAGAGAGAGAGAGAGAGAGAGAGAGAGAGAGAGAGAGAGGGTGTGTGTGATCATGCCGTTGTGTTTCTCATTACTCAAAATAGATTAAATAATATCCGCACTTGGTCTTTCTTTGACGAAGCTGAAGTTTCCCTTTTTTCTATTTTTTGAGTTGGGGAGGGAGGGGGAGGGGGTGTCATGCTTACCCTGTATCTGCAGTATTGTGCTTTCTTGTTGTTCACGCTGATTCAAGAGGATATCGAGTGACGTGGGTTGTTTGCAGGTGCTTTGATGTGGTTTGCTCTTTCTTTCCTTTCAAACGTCTATATAATTATATAGCCTTCGTATCCCCTACTTCTATTATCTTTGTATGTTACTTTTTAACAATACTTGCAATCTTTGGCACTTGTATGACCTCTATCTTCCGGTAGGAAAGATCTTTACCTAGCCTTCTAGGACAGGGGCGAAAAATCTCGGAGGGCTCGTGTGCAATTTGCACGTGTTAAAGATCCCTTGGTGTTCTAAAATTGATAAGCGTAGGCCTCGGCCGCCACCCGGGCAAAATTTAAAATTTCCTACCAATTAAAAATATTTGGTGTGTCCGGCGCGCTCATATTATGACCATTATGCAGTTGCGAGCTGCGTAAAACATTTACCAAAAATAAAAAATCCTCCCAACTTACCAACAATTTTTCACAAAATTATAATATGTTGCTTATTAGTTTTTTAAAAAGGTAAATAAATAAATAAATCGCCTGTGCTGTCTGTTGTTCTCGTAATCATAACACACTGGGCTAAACATAGGTTTAGCTGGTCTGATGTCGGTGGACGCGGATCTTTTTGAGTCGGTTCTACACCATGGAAAAACTTCGTACATTAGCCTCGCCTGGAGGGGATCTTGTTTTGATGCCTTAATGAAATACTTGCGTCTGAAAAGAGCCACTGGAAGGCCAAGCTTTTTTCCTTTCCCTCGGTTGTCTGTGAATGTCTGAAAGGACCACAGGAAAACTAAGTTCTGTTTTCTGCTCTTAACCGACCAGACAGTGGGTATCAGACAGTGGGTGGTTGGTGGGCGCTCTAGTGTTGTCTGCTCCTTCCTTCTTATCAAAGATCTATGGTCCTTATCTCTCTCCCTCCTTTTCTGTGTATATTACTCTCTAGTAGAATGACTTGATTGTGTTGAAAGGACCCAAATCTTTCTAAAATTGACACTAAAACTAAAATTAAAACTTAAGCTAAGACCCAAACACATAATGGTAGGAAACTGACCACCTGAAAAGAAGCGGGTGGACGGAAGGCGCCACTGGTAGGTCCTACTTCTCTACTTTCCCTCTGTTGTTTCTGTCTGTCTGTCTGTCTTACTTTTTCCCTGGACTAAACTACCATTTATTTTGTACCAATGTGCTTCTCTTTACGCACACAAGCTAACAAACCTGAAAGGAGTCGTATTTTCTGGCCCTGAAACCGATCAGGCAAATCCGACTCGTCGAACCAATTTGAATCCGGCTTAAGACGTGCCCATAATAGAGCGTGATGAAACAGACCAGCGGAAAGTAATCGCATCTGGATCCTACTGTTGTGTCCCATCTAGTTATGCGCATTCCGCTTTCTCTCGCTCCGGCGAGCGCGTTCAGCCTGATCCGATTGGCTCTCGGGAGTTAATCTTTTCAAGTGTCGGTCAAGGAGAGACTGAGGTAAAGACCTACGCGATGTGCTGTTGTTTGGGAGATCCATGGGGGTGGGTGAGAGCGGGGGGAGGGGGAGAGCGAGAGGAAGACAAACGAATTGAAAGACGAGAGGCGTATAGGCAGAACGTTATAGATAGAAGCTAGCTAGATAGATAGAAAGATAGATAGATAGAGAGAGAGAGAGAGAGAGAGAGAGAGAGA
>NW_004797974.1:46238-47541 GCF_000002075.1 Aplysia californica
ATATATATGAATCTGTTGGTTTTTTTATTTGTGTTTTAGTAGAGGTTTTACGGCGCTCGAAAAACTACATAATGTCACATGAGCCCTAAGGGATGGGTGTCGACAGAGAAGTCCATACAGGGAATCGGGCTTACTCCGTTCACAATAAGGTCAAATGAGTGCCGAAGATTAGAGGTGTTACAAGAGAGTAAGTAACATACGTAAAAAGAAGGCGGAGAGATTAGGGCGACAGATGTTTGATAGGCAAGAAAAAGCAAACCACACCAGAGCACCCGCCAACCACCCACACCATTTTCAATAAACCAACGGAGAACTGAGTTTTATATTTGTTACTCTCTTGTAAAAACATCTGCTTTTCGGCACGTATGTATATATTATGACATTATAGTGTTGCTGTTAAATTCTTACTAAGACTAAAGAGGTGTTATCACAGCTTGTGCAATTGTTTAGTCTTTGATAAGGGACAAAATTATTATAGCTTCCTTTAACCCTATCCGTACATTGTGTTTTACTATCGTATCCATACTATGTGGGGAACTCTGTGCCACCACTTTCCAAAGAGGAAATTTACTCGTTAATCCGATCCATACGCTTTGCATTGCAGTTTTGTCAAAATAATTTTTTTGAGAAATAATGAGAGTTTCAAAGAGATCTTTGTCCTAGAAGTATTCTAAAATGTGAAGAGTACAACCCCAGGGGTACACAGAATTATTCCAGGGCGTAAGGATAGGGTTAAATCTCTCTTGAAAAAAAAAAGCAAAAACCAACACATTCATTTTATCTTCTCTGAAACATTCGTTGCTGGAGACGTCTCATCAATGAAGGGGTTAAAACAGCTGGTAACGAGACGAGCGCCATCTGAGCTCGGTCCGACGTTGTGTCCTTGGGAAAGGCACTTTACACGAACTTCCCACTTGGCTCGGTCCTATCGGAGACGGACCTTAAATTAGGAGGTCCCGCCTCTTTAATAACCTAATAGTGTTGATAGGGGCGTTAAACTCATACCATTTCACCATTTTTTAAAAGCGCCATCTGACTGTCTCTCACTTCTGTAGCCATGATGACATTGCTGGTCACTCACGACTCACGACCCGTCCCCCCTAAGCCGAGCTCGGTGGAATCTTAATAATGATAATCATGATCCCTCCGTCTGGACGGGTCATACTTTATACTATCACTATCACTCTCTGGGTGCGGTTGGAAGGAGCAACAGGAGAGGGAGAAGAGGGAAAAAGTGGTGTGCCTGGGGTTGAGGGCGGGAGAGGAAAAGAAGAAACGAAGGTTGGGTCCGGGGTGAGGGGGG
>NW_004797974.1:47736-49155 GCF_000002075.1 Aplysia californica
GAGGGGGGTGAGGGGAGGGGGAGGCGGCGAGTGAGGAAATGAAAGAAAGGAGAAAGGAGTGAGGATGGGTTGGGTTGGTGTGTGAGGGAGTGAGTGAGTGAATGAGTGAGTGAGTCAGTGAATGAATGAAGGAAGGAAGGAATGAGTGAGTGAGTGAAGAGGGAGCGAGTTTGTGAGTGAGTGAGTGACTGACTGACTGAAGGAGGGAGGAAATGAGCAAGTGAGTGAGTGACTGAAGGAGGGAGGAAATTAGCTAAGAAATTAGGGGGGGGGGGGCTTGAGTGAGTAGAAGAATCAGTGAGTCAATGACGAAAGGAGTGAATAATGAGTTAGTGAATGAGTAAAGTGAGTGAATGAAGGGCAGAGAAAATGAACTAGTGACTGAGTGAATGAGTGAGTGAAGGAAGGAGGGAATGAGCAAGTGTGAAGTGAGTGAGTGAGTGAATTACTGAGTGCGTGAGTGAGTGGGTGAATGAGCGAGTGAGTGAATTAGTGAGTGAGTGAATTAGTGAGTGAGTGAGTGAGTGAATTAGTGAGTGAGTGAGTGAGCGAAAGAGCGAAGGAAGGAGAGAATGAGTGAGTGAGTCAGTGAGTTAGTGAATGAGTGAGTGAATGAGCAAGTGTGGAGTGAGTGAGTGAGTGAGTAAAAGAGTGAAATAAGAAGAGAATGAACAAGTAAAGAGGGAGGAAGGGAGAGAGTGAGTGAGTGAGTGCGCGCCTGCTTTTATGAGCTGGCTTTGGGCGGGCGGGCGTGCGTTGTCGCTGTGTTCAGCTGAGCAGTGCCGTGCGGTGTGGTGCGGTGTGATGTGGTGCGGTTTGGTGCAAGGTGTTGTTCCCTCCCGCTTGCCATTTGAGAGTCGGACGGAGTCGCGGTGTGCGTGTGTGTGTGGAAGCGCATGCTCACTTATCTTGTTCTGGACTATTTGTATTTATTGAGTTCCTACGTTTTCCCAGCGGTTCTGCGTTCAGGTTAAGTAATGTGAGCTGTTTATTGTGATTGTGGGGTTGTTGTTGGGTTGTTGTTTTTTACGCTTTTCGTGACAAGTCAATTACTGTTTGTTCCTGTTGTTTTCACCCAGTTTGTCCGGGGTGTTTTATTATGCTTTTTTGTTTGGGTTTGTTTTGGGTTGTTTTGTTTTTTTGGCTTCTATTTTTTTGTTTGTTGTATGTCGTTCTTTTTTGTGTAAGTGAGGACCCTATTTCTTGCCTCGTCTGTCGTTCTTTTCTGTCTGATTACTTAGTTCTCGTTTCTCTTTTTGTCCTTGCGCGTGGGTTCATACTGGTGTTGCATCGCTTTTTTGTTCATTCTTTCATTCATTCATTTATTCATTCATTGTTTTTTGTTATCTTCACATTTACTCTCTCTCTCTCTCTCGCTCTCTTTCTCTCTCTCTCTCTCTCTCTCTCTTTCTCTCTCTC
>NW_004797974.1:51440-54486 GCF_000002075.1 Aplysia californica
TGTTGTTGTTGTTGTTGTTGTTGTTGTTGTTGTTGTTGTTGTTGTTGTTGTTGCTGTTGTATATTAGCATCACCAACATTACTAACTACCGCATAAGAACGGGGAAGGCTGTAGGGCGTGACTGGTATATCTTACTTCTTTCTACTTTCATGTCCGTTCTATCTGAATGTGTATCTATCTCCTTGTCAGCATTTCAAGAAAGGTATTGTGACAATTTATGTTCTCTTTACCAAAACTGGGTGGTTGGTGGGTGCTCTTGTGTGGTTTGCTCCTTCTTTCTTATCAAACATCTATCGTCTTTATTTCCCCTCCTTTTTTTGTGTTTATTACTCTCTTGTAACACCTCTAATCTTCGGCACTTATATTATGACCGTATTGTGTTGCAAGTACCGTAAAACTCTTACTAAAACTAAAAACTTCGTTCTACTTTCATTTCCGTTATACATACTTCTTTTTATTCCTCGTGCTCGATGACAGCAGCTAGACAGTCAGTCCGATGTCGCGCACATTTTTCTGAGTATATCGGAATGTGTATCTTATCTTCTTGTCAGCATTACAAGAAGGTTATTGTTATAATGTGTTCTCTTTACCCAAACTACACAAACTTTGGGCCCGTTCCTGCCTAAACAACTTTGTGCCATATAAAGTATGTTGGTCCATTTGCGCAGGTGGTCGGCGGGTGCTCTTGTGTGGTTTGCTTCTTCTTTCTTATCAAACGTCTATTATAGTGGTCCTAATCCCTCCTACGTCTTTGTGTTTCTTACTATCTTTTAACACCCCGTAATCTTCGCCTACTAATATGACCTTATTGTATTGCAAGTGCCGTAAAACTCTTACTAATACTGAAACATCGGCACTTATAGGACCTGATAGTGTTGCAAGTGCCGTAAAACTCTTACTAAAACAAAGCAAGCTACACTGACTTTTGGTCTAATTCGTGGCGCAACTTATCATCATATATATTTCAACCAGTGAATCAATTTCCCTTATGTTTGCACAACTGTTTGTATACATTTGTCTTAACTTAACCATATTTTCTACCACAACTGAGGCTAGATTAAAAAGCTTTTCTTCTTTAATTTATATAAAATGCTACAAATCTCCTTCACGCGGAAAATGGGATTATTCACAGCACTTCCCGCTTCTCACAATCATTTTGCGTACGCATATGGTTTACGTCACAGCTCACCGATGAGACTTTTTTTGTGGCAAGATTAGTTCAAAAAAATTAATTTTATAATTACACTTTTTTGCACTAAAAGTAAGTTCTCAAGACATGCGTTCAATAAAAATAATCTCGCAATTAGAAAAAAAAAGTGACTGACTTGCTTTAAAAAGTGATATTATCCCAGCCGTAAACCTTTTAAAATCAGAAGAAACCGCCCTCATGGGATTTTTTATTAGTATTTATTTAGGAATTTTCTAGAATAGAGCTAACAGTCAGATGTTTACAAAATAATCTATTAAGACGGATTGATAAAAATCACTATGCAAAAGCTGGGGAGTTTATGTTCGAGAGTTAAGGAGATATTTGACAACTAGCTGGGCCCCCTTTCGATTAAAGGAATGATCGGTGCTTTAACATCTGCCGAAAGTCATTGGCCTACGATATTTACGCTCTTTTTAGTTTTAGTAGAGGTTTTACGGCGCTCGCAACTGCATAAGTTCATCATCATCATCATCATCATCATCATCATCATCATCCAGTGCCAGATCTGCGACAGACATCGATGATCATGGTTTTCCATTCATTCCTTTGCTCGGATGCTCTCAAAAAAGCTACGTTTCCCTGATCTTTCCCTATTACCCATTTGTTTAGGTTCCCTAAGTATGTTGTTCTGGAGCTACCCCTGCCTCGCTTGCCCTCAATTTTGCCAGAGAGAGCTAGATGTTCAAGACCCGTATGTCTATTCAGGTGTCCCAAAAACTGCATTTGTCGTTTCATGATTGTTTTTAACAATAAGGTCATATGAGCGCTATTTACGCTTTACTGGAATGGAGCAATAAATCTTGAGAGATGCAAAAGGTTCGAAGTACGCACGGTTAGTGAACGGAAACCTCACTTATTTACAATGGCGTCTTAGAAGACGGACTTTCCAAATATTATATCTAAACGAAAGTAATGAAAAACTTAAAATAAAACTACAGTGACTTCAGGCTCCTCCATAAAACTGTGCACCTTTTAAATGATTCTGAATCACCATTAATTTTTGTCAAATTCGAAAGTTAAGTGGTTCGGAAGTTTTAGGCTGTGAAAGTGACGAACTTTCACAAATATAATATGTTTATATATAAGTTGCGCCACGAATTTTTGACTGCACTATACTATTAATCACACTAAGTATGCCAGTCAATGTGAAGTCGTGTCGTTATGTGCGTGTGTACTCATGTTTAATGTCGCTATTGATCGATCTGTTTATTTGCTTAATGTTGCTGTCTGATCGTGTTTAATGTTGTTATCTATTTATTATCTTTTCATGCTTAGTGCTGCTCTATATGTGTCTATGTAAATATCTGTCTTGTCTTGTCTTGTCTGTCTGTCTGTCTGTCTGTCTGTCTGTCTGTCTGTCTGTCTGTCACTGTCATATAAAACGTATGCATAAAATTATGTACGTAATAATAATAATGTTAATGTACATTTTGCTGATTTTTTCTTGTTTGTTTGTTTACTTAATACTTCGTGTTGGGGGGGGGTGCTTTAACTATTTATTGCATGTTATATTAATGTGTTTTTAGAGGGAGAGGGAGGGTTGAATAGGGCGGCGAGGGAGCTGGGGCTGGAGCTATTTACGGCTTATTGTATGTTTTGTTTGTTTTTTGTTTTTTGTTTTCCTCTTTCATGGTTCTTGTTGTACCCTTGTCCAACATAATGAGTAATGCAGTTTCGTTCCTAAGTTATTTCATAAAACTTCAGCCAAAAACTGAGTTATTGAAGCTGGCCAATGTCAGGGGAAATGAAAATGTTCCTTGAATGGAACGGGGGAAAAAAGATTCATAACGGTGTGTGTGTGTGTGTGTGTGTGTGTGTGTGTGTGTGTGTGTGTGT
>NW_004797974.1:56150-56689 GCF_000002075.1 Aplysia californica
TCTGTCTGTCTGTCTGTCTGTCTGTCTGTCTGTCTGTCTGTCTGTCTGTCTGTCTGTCTGTCTGTCTGTCTGTCCTACTTTTACCAGCACTAATAAACAATTCAATTTCGATGTGGTTCTCTTTACTAAGACAAACAAACAAGCTAACAAACAAGCAGCCCTAGCTGAGAAGTTCTCCGGTAGTGTTTAATGGAGCCGCACCCTTAGGGTGTCGTTTTAATGGGTGGTTGCGGAATGTCATGCCGCCTCACCCTGTACAAATATGTCAGCGTCTGAACTTGAACCTTCGGGATCTGTGGTTCTTTTTTTTTTCTCGAATTCTTGTCTTAAGAATATTTTGGGTTCTTATAGTTTTGGGCATGTTGACTGTTTTTTTGTGGGGGTTTTCAAAAAGTTTCTTCTCATTATCATTAGATCTATATGATTGTTTCTGTATGTGTGTCTCTCTCTACCCCCCGCGGCAGTGCCACTGACTGTAGTGTCTTTAGGCCATTCCCAAAGGGGGGACATTTCTCGTTCAAGCATAGAATTGTAAATGG
>NW_004797974.1:58077-59425 GCF_000002075.1 Aplysia californica
ATCTTAATTTTTTAAACATAGAGATTATAAATAAATAAACAAACAATTAAGCAATTAAAATAAATAAATAAACAAATAAATAAATGAATAAATAAGTAAATAAATAAATAGATAAATAAATAAATAAATGATGACACTGACTGCCTTGCCTCTCAAACTTTCAGCGATCCGTTCCGATGCGACCCGATCCGATAAGGCAGATTGGACTCGTTGAAAAAGTGTTGCTTCCACCTTAAGGAGAGCAGGCTTTCCCCGCCCTTGGTTGGTGTCTGTCTGTTGCCGTCCGCCGTGGCCACTCCGATAATGAGGTCTGGTCGTGTCTAATTAAAGAGCCGATTGCGCCGGGCCGGCTTCGGTCGTTGAGCGGATTATTAGGCGGGTTAGTAGCGGAACTTTGTTTTGTGATTTGGTCATCAGCTGATACTCTCTGAGCTCTGGACCGATTGGTGTGTGTGTGTGTGTGTGTGTGTGTGTTTATTTAGTAGCGGAACTTTGTTTTGTGATTTGGTCACCAGCTGGTCCTGGTGGTCCTTAAGCTCTGGACAGACAGGGCAACTGACAGTATCTTGTTAGTTCTGTTTGTCTGTGTGTGTGTATGTGTGTGTGTATGTGTGCGTGTGTGTGTGTATAAGTGTGTGTATATGTAAGTGTGTGTGGGTGTGAATGTGTGTGTATGTATGTGTGTGTGTATGTATGGGTTCCGTCGGAGAGGGGGGTGTTAAAGCGTGTTTGCGTGTTTCTATTTTTGCAAACATGTATGGTTCGTGGTTGGTTGGCGGGTGCTCTGGAGTCGTTTGCTTCTTCTTTCCTATCAAACGCCTATCGTCCTTATACTTCTTTCCTATCAAACATCTATCATCTTTTTCGTGTTCGTTATTCTCTTGTAACTCATCTATTTTTTTGTAACTCATCTATTCTTTAACACTTATATGATTGTGTTGTGTTGCAAGTGCCGTAAAACTCTTACTAAGCCTAAACTAACCTCCCGGGTGGGGACAAAATTGTTATCGAGTGTCTCGGTCTTTCCACTCAGGCGATATAGTATTATCTCTCTCAGCCCTGGTTCATCCTGTCAGGCAATTTAAGGTCGGAAGCCCACCTCCAAGATTATATAAATAGTGTCGATTAATATGTAAAAACACAATGAAAATCAAACAAACAAAAAGACACCACCCCATAGAAAGCCCCTTTAAACAAACAAACAGGGAAAAAAACAATGAAAACCCAGACACTGATCCGATGCGTTCCGATTTTCCCAGGGTTTGCATACAGGTGTTGGCCGAAAGTTTCTTGCCCACTTTCCCATCTGGACTAGAGTCTCAAAGCCAAATGAACCTGCAGGGTGAGA
>NW_004797974.1:60063-61324 GCF_000002075.1 Aplysia californica
GGCTCTACATGTGCGTCCTACTTCTCTTCTTTACCTCTTTTGTTTCTCTCATGCAGTCTGTCTCGCTATTCACTTGCACTACTAATTTGGACGTTATTATGACAGTATGCGTCTCTTTACTCAAGCGTTGACACAAAAATGTGATCCACATGGCACCCGTCCAACCGGAGAGGTATAGGGGAAACAAGGGGAAAGGAGGGTGGGGGGAATGTTGATTACTAATCTCTGTTTTATAAACGGCGAGGTGTTGTGTGACATTGTTTTACATAAACGTTCCGACTAATGAATAATAATTTATACCATGTGTTCAACTCGAGAGTCTCGTTTTCTCCGTTGTTCCAGTCCAAGTCAGAGGCTCATGCAATGCAAAAAAGTGGTGTATAATATGACGTGCTTTTATCTATTTTGTTTTTTGTTTGTTTGTTTGTTTGTTTGTTTGTTTGTTTTTCCTCTATTGATTTATTTGCTTGTTCCGGGTCTATATTCATGTATACGGGGAATGTGAGTGGTCGGTTGGAGGGTGTTCTGGTATTTTTTTCTCTTTATTTCCTATCAAAGATCTGTTGTCATTATCTCTCCTACTTTTTTATGTACCCTGCCCTATGCTATAGTTAAACCTCTAATCATAGGCTTTAAAATTTTATAGACCTGATTGTGTTGCAAGTGCTTTATTTACTTTAATACAGATAAAATGAAACTTAAAAGCATATTTTCGTCAGTATCTGCACCCAAGGACTTGTCAGTTCGCCCCAGCCAGACATGCCTTCGCTTTAGTGGGTGGTTGGCAAGTGCTCTGGTATGGTTTGTTTCTTCTTTCCTATCAAACATCTGTCGACCTTATCTCTTCTACTTCTTTGTTGTGTTTGTTACTCTGTTGTAACATCTCTAATCTTCGGAGTGGGTGGTTGGCGGGTGCTCTGGTGTGGTTTGCTCCTTCTTTCCTATCAAACATCTATCATCCTTATCTCCCCCTCCTTTTTTTTATATTTGTTACTCTCTTGTAACACCTCTAATCTTCTGACGCTCATATGACCTTATGCAGTTGCGAGCGCCGTAAAATCCTTTACTAAAACTAAAAAAACGAACTCTAATCTTCGGCACTTATATGACCTTATTGTGTTGCAAGTGCCGTAAAACTTTTGCTAAAACTAAACTGCCTTCGCTTTAATACTTCTCCTCACTACTGCCTTCTTCCCCGATCTACCTCCTCTTTGTCTCTCCTTTTCTATTTCCCATGCCCTTTCCACGTACCTGCCCCACC
>NW_004797974.1:61471-64208 GCF_000002075.1 Aplysia californica
TGTCTGTGTGTGTGTGTGTGTGTGTGTGCGCGCGCGCTTGCTTGCGTGCGTGTGTGCGAGTGTGTGTGCGTGTGTGCTAGTATGTGAGTGTGTGTGCGTGTGTGTTTTTTTCTTCTCATTATAATATAGGTTTAACGCAACTTTCAACACTGCATACCATGCTATTTAAGAGACGGGATCTCTGAATTGATAGCCCATCCATCTCCAGTAAGACAGAGTCAGGGAGTCCTACATACAAACTCCCCCCCAAACAACCTAATTTTAGAAATTCCCTGTTGGGCGTTCGAACGCAAGCCATCTCTACCGTAGTCCATCATGGTACGAACTGAGCCAACAGTACCCCCCCCACACACACACTCACACCCTTTTCCTCTCCCTGGTCACTGTTCTCTTCCACGATCCGGTCATCAATATGTCCACTCTGGTCACCCAGTCATCAGCTGGTCACGGACATGTTCCTGATTTCGTGATGACCCTAGTTAGCCGGCCAGTTCCCGGGGACACATTTTACAGGGTTCCTTGGTAGGGACCAGGGTTTGTTTTCACCAGTGGCAGCTGTAGATTGGTCTAGCACGCCTCGACTAAGTTAAGATAGTCGGTGGTGGTGATGATGATGATGATTATGATGATGATGATAACGATGACGATGACGATGATGATGATGATGATGGTGTTGATATTGACAATGATGATGATGATGATGATGATGATGATGATGATCATGATGATCATGATGATAATGATGGGGAGGAGGAGGAGGAGGAGATGGAGGAGGAGGAGATGGAGGAGGAGGAGGATGATGATGAGGAATCACCTATTTGTGTAGCAAATGTCGCAAAGTTATTGCTAAAACTTACTACCCTCAGTCTGCCAAAATTCGTTAAAAATTATTATATTACAATATAGGTGGCACGAATCCCTCTGCGCCCTAGCATATTAATATACGAAGTTGGGACATAACTTTTTCCGTGATGTCTTTCACAATAATTAGTCCCCTGCAAAGAATGTTCTCGTGGCCGCGTCTCATAGATTGATGTGAGCTCGCTAGTGGTCTGCATTAATTAATTATTCAGCGTGGCGCCAATAATTAATCTTGCTGCTTTGTTAACAGCTATATTATACCGATCTCGTAGCCGGCGTGGGATGGCCCCGCCCCGTCTCTTTGAGAAATACGCTTAGTTTGTGGTGTATCTAAATGGTGAGTCTGTTCTAGTGGTTCAGCTAGTTTCAACAAATGTGAGGCATCGTGGTGAAATCAGGCACTCGTCAAAATAATGAAATCCGAAAAATCGACATTTTAAAATCGACATTTTACGGCCAGTTTAGACTTTTTTTCCGAATTTTTATTTTTGGCTAAATCCTTGTACGTGTATTCAAAAATACTTTCCTGTGTAGATTTGATGGAAAAACGTTGATTAGAGGCACAACTAATTTTAATTTGCCGTTTCCAAGGTCTCATAAGCTATGGAAGTCACCAAACATTGGCGGCCATTTTCTCGCTAACTTTCACCTCTAAAACCAGGCGACCCCACCTCTTTGACTCGCAAATATCTCGACTTCTATTCAAGGTAAATGGATTTTTTTTTCATCAAAAGCAAGGCACATGAACAATCTTTAAGATGATACCAATGACTCCACATGCTCAAAAATTGAGGAGCGCGTGATTCCACCGCGTCGTGACCCAAATTATTCAATGCGTCTACTGTGAGTGTGAGCGTTTATGATAATGTGCTCACCTGCTGTTTCCCTTTTATGATTGATGAGTCAGCGTAACGTGTTATGGGCGTGCATTGTTGAGGTTTTGTTGTGTTGATTAAGTAGGTTCTGGTTCTCTGTGTGACCCCACTCGGTGTTTTCCAATGCGTGTTTTTGATATCGTTGACTTTGCCAATTTGTCTGAGTGAAGAGATACATCTCGTATCTACATACTGATGGGAATTTCGTCTTCCTTTTGTCTAACATTATTGGCTGCGACCTCACTAGCGCATAGAAAGATAAGCCTATACCAGATCTAATAGTATCCCTTTTGACCACTTCGTCAATGAATAAATGTGTACATTATTACCGTCTGACCTTTTATCACCTTCACGATACTTTCAATACTTATGGTATGTAGAAATGACGTTCTAAACACAAAAACCGTTGTTTTGCTAATCAGATGGTTTACATTACAGGATTGGCAGAGGACCAACCTCCCATTCCCGTTCCGCCACCCCTGGAAAACATAGTACACACAATAAGCAAAACGAGTAAAAAGAAACGAAATAAAGCAAAGAAGAACAACGCAAATGTCAGCTAAATGGTCGTTTAATTGCACGCGTATGATGTCGCCACAGACTGGCAGGTCCCTACATTTTCCCCCTCTGTTGTTTTTTTCTGTTGTCTCGCTTTTTCCTCTCTGCTCTACGACTTGGCTTTTGTCTTGTTGATGTGCAGCTCTTTATCTAGACTGGACTATGTGGTGTATGGCGGTTAGCAGGTACTTTGCCCTCGTACGCAGGAGACCCGAATTTGATTCCCGAGTGTGTTGGATTTTTGTCGAATTCTGTTATCGTTCTCTCTGCTGGGATGTTGTTTCCCTGTCTGCTCGGGTTGGTGGTGACAGGCAGAATGAATCGAAACCTGTGTCCCATTTATTATCCCAATTGTTGGCTGGACGACAATTTATAGTCAATTTGTGATCGTATCAATAGCTGAGTGAAAACTTTTGGATGCTGGTGTCTGTGTGTGTGTGTGG
>NW_004797974.1:65069-66223 GCF_000002075.1 Aplysia californica
TCTCTCTCTCTCTCTCTCTCTCTCTCTCTCTCTCTCTCTCTCTCTCTCTCTTCCTCTCCATTCTCTGTTTTTTTCTGTGTATCTTCCTACTTTGTCCCTGCTCTGAAGGACTACTGTTGTGACGATGTGCTTCTGTTTACAGACGTGAATCGAAGAAAAAAGCTTCCTAAATTATTTAAGATATGTGAGATGGCTACTAAAACATTTACTATTAACAGTCAAATTAGTAATAGTTCCAGTATCCGATTGCTTGACCGAGAAGTCGATTGACCGTGGTGTCTTTTGCTACTCCTCAAACCTTCCACACTAATATGACATAATTGTGTTTTAAGAGCCTTAAATTAACTTCTTACTGAAAACAGTGGTCGTTTTTAAGGACAAGCGGGCTAACCCAGATTTCAGGGGTTTCCAGAAGTCTTGACCTACACCAAAAGTGGGCATTGTCCTACCTGTAGGAGAAGTTTGGTTTCGTTTGTGTGTATATTTATTGTTTGGTTATAGAGAAAACTCTCCTTGTGTTCTAAAGAAACTCAACAAGGATCCAAAAACTTTACCTTCGATTTTCTCAAAACAGCATTTTTTGGGATAGCCCCCTTGCGCTTAAAAGCGACCAAATAACCTTGCTGGTGGTTGGAAGGGGGGAGGGGGGGCGTCTCGGGTTGGTCGTATAGTTCTTTACGTTCCCCCTGTTATTTGTGTCTGTTCTTACTGGTTCCCAGCACTAAATGACCGGGGGTGGTTGGCGAGTGCTCAAGACGGGAATCGAAGAAGTTCCTCTAAAAAATCTATCGTTTTTATCTCCCCTACTTCTTTTTTGTGTTTGTTACTCCCTTGTAACACCTCTAACCTTCTGGCGCTCATATGACCTCATGCAGTTGCGAGCGCCGTAAAACATCTACTTAAACTAAAAAACTAAATGACCATGATTGTGTCGGTGTGCTTCTCTTTCCTCAAACAAACAAACGACCGAGATGTTTTTTGTGGTCGGGCAAGTAGATTCCTGTTTATTCCTGTTTAAGGATTCTTCTGTTAGACTTTCACGAACTTCTGATGGCTCTGTCTCGTGAGAACTCACCATTTGAGCCTACAAGGACCCGCTACACGCGATCGCCATTAACTGCCATAGAAACAAGTTGTTTTTTTTTTTGGGGGGG
>NW_004797974.1:66519-68579 GCF_000002075.1 Aplysia californica
GGGGGGGGGGTTCTACATATCGAACCTGGGCTGTAGTGAGTGTTTTTATGTCGCTTGAAGAGGCGAAGGAATATATATTGATGGTTCTTCGGTTACATTTGATTAGACGCAGTGTAGCGCTTTCCAGCTTGGGCAAATAGCTCAAGGGGGCATTGATTGCCTCAGCTTTGATACGCCTCTTTTGAGCAGAGAAAACGATTAGAAAGTAAAAAAGAGCTCTACCCACTCCTACCCCGCCCCTTTACCACCCTCCCCTCTTCCCAACACTAAATGACCATTATTTGTTTTTGTTTTCGTAGAGGTTTTACGGCGCTCGCAACTGCTTAAGTGCATAATATGAGCGCCAGTGACCATTATTGTGTCGATGTGCTTCTCTTTACTCACACAAACAAACAAGCAAGGTGTCACCAGTATGCATCCTACTTTTTCTCTACCCCTTTCATGTTTGTGTCTGTTTATCTGACTTTTTCGTAGATGGTTGTCAGGTACTTCGTTGTGGTTTTCTCCTTCTTTTCAACCAAAAGCCTGTCTTCCTTATCTCTCCTCTGTATGTTACTCTCTAGTAACTAACACCTCTCATCCTCGGAACTTACATAAAAATCTATTTGTGTTGCAAGTGCTATTCATCTTTTACTAAAACTGAAAATAAAACCCGTCCACTAAACGATCTTGTATTGTGTCGACGTCCTTCTCTTTACTTAAACAAACCTGAGTGGGTGGTTGGCGGGTGCACTGGTGTGGTTTGCTCCTTCTGTCCTGCCAAACATCTGTTGTCCTGATCTCTCCTCCTTCTTTTTGTGTTTGTTTCTCTCTTGTTACACTTCTAATCTTCGGCACTTATATGTCCTTATTGTGTTGCAAGTGCCGTAAAACTCTTACCAAAACCAAACCAAACCTGAACATGTCCTCACTGTTCTGAATACTCCCAGTCAGACTTAAAGCTTCCCGAACATTCCCCACTGTTGTGAATGGCTCCCAGACGGGGTATCAGATTCTCCCTTTTCGAAATGACCTGAGCTGTGTCAAGTACTGAGTGAAACTCGGAGAACATTACTACACGTTTTGGAATCTTTGTAAATAAGTCAGTGTTCAAATACATGCTTCTTCTTTCCTATGAAACATCTATCATCCTTATCTCCCCGTCTTCTTTTTTATGTTTGTTACTCTCTTGTAACACCTCTAATCTTCTGGCGCTCATATGACCTTATGCAGTTGCGAGCGCCGTTAAACCTCTAGTAAAAAAAACACAAAAAAACATGACGGTGGGTGGTTTGCGGGTGCTACAGTGTTGTTTTACGCATTTTATCTCATTAAACATCTATTGACATTATCTCTTCTTTTCTTTGTATGATACTCTCTAGCAACACCTCTAATCTTTGAGACTTATATAACCTATCTGTGTTGCGAGTCCTGGAAAAATCCTAATACAACAAACAAAATCTTTGGCACTTGTATTACTTGTTTGTTATATTACCTGTTTGTGTTGCAAATCGCCGTGATACTAAAACCACCACTATATTATTATGACTACTGCTGCCCAATATAATACGTTATTTCTACCCTGTAAATCAATCTGTCAATACAACCCAACTACCCTCCTCCCCCACCTCAACCCCTAAACTCCCCCCCCCCTTCCACCTCCCTTTCAAAACTCTTCCTTTGCCATCCAGTGTCACTTAGCCAGCCTCAGCAGCAAAGGAACAAGTTGTATTGACGTGCTGTATTTTGATTCAAAAGACTTGGCTCGCTTCACTCTTTCATAACAGCGTGGCTTTCCATGTACCCGTTTGCTGGGGTACCCTGGGTAAATGGTTGGGCTCTTTGCCTCATGGGCACAGAGCAGAAGTTCGATTCAACCGTGAAGAATGCTGCATGGTGCATGGTTGGAGAGAGTCAGAAAGTGGGTGATTGGAATGTGGCAGAGGTAGCGGGTGGTTGGAAAGTGCAACTCACTGTTAGTAGGTCTTACTTTTGTTCTTGTCTGTCTGTCTGTCTGTCTGTCTGTCTGTCTGTCTGTCTGTCTGTCTGTCTGTCTGTCTGTCTGTCTGTCTGTCTGTCTG
>NW_004797974.1:68852-71331 GCF_000002075.1 Aplysia californica
TCTCTCTCTCTCTCTCTCTCTCTCTCTCTCTCTCTCTCTCTCTCTCTCTCTCTCTCTCTCTCCCTCCCGTTCTAGAGGGAAATCACTCATCATCTAAGTTCATTTCATCAAGTCCGCAGGAGGATTAACTAGGATTCCCTCATCCAGGCTTTAAAAAACGCTTATCTTAAATCAATGTTAGCCCCGTTTTTATACCACGCATAGCTCGCTAATGCCCGCAATATTCTCTGATGTGGACACATTAATTGTGCTATTTGCCTCATGCCAGTAAAAAATTTGAAAGCCCGTGTCGTCTTAAGCAGGGCAACAGATGCGACGCCTCCTGCAGTTCACACATGCTAGGATAATAATAGATGAGGCAGCGTGGTGAAATCAGGCGCTCGTCAAAATAATGAAATCAAAGAAACCGGAATTTTTCTGGGCGTTTGGTGATTTTTGAAAAGAACTTTCCTTCTTTTGTGTGTGTGTGGGGGGGAGAGGGGGGACTCAGCTCCCTTTATGTCCCATTAAGACACATAGGTTTTCTGAATAATGTTGATTTAAGGCACAACAAAATTTAGATTTTTCAGTTTCCATGGACTTTCTTCTTGCTATGGAAGCCGCCATTTTCTTGCAAATTGTACTGCTGAAACCAGGTGACCCCTACCTCCTTTAATGGCAAACATCTCGACGTCTATTGTAAATACATGGGTATTTTGCTCATCAAATGCAAGTTAAATGAGACAAGCTATAAGAAGGTACCAATAACTCAACATGCTCAAAAATTGGGTGGTTGGCGCGTGCTCTGGTGTGGTTTGCTTCTTCTTTCCTAACGAATTTCTATCGTCCTTATCTCCCCCTCCTTCTTTTTTATTTTTGTTACTCTCTTGTAACACCTCTAATCTTCTGGCGCTTATATATGACCTTATGCAGTTGCGAGCGCCATAAAAACTATACTAAAACAAAAAACAAAAACAAAAATAAAAATTGACGAGCGCCTGATTCCACCGCGTGGTGAGAAACATTATGCGCCATCGTTTCCTTCAAAAAAGCGCGTGGTGATTTAAAGCAAGGGATTTAAACAAGCTGAGCGGAGCCGGAAAAATGAGGTTTTGGGGACGTTGATATCGCATGAAGTGTACGGTAAATAAAATGCTTGTTGGTTTCTTGTGTGTTTGTGTTTTAGCGCGTGTAATTCGAACCTTGCACTGTATGACTCCCAGGAGCCGATATGTTGTTTCTAAATGCTCTTAGGTTATTTTGTTAGGTTTTTTTTTTTAAGTTGTAAAGAGGGTAGAACATGCTAAAGAGCATGGATATGCGACATACAAATGTAATTTTATTATTAGCTTGCTGTTATCATTGTGATGTAAATTTGACATTTCAAAACAAGTTAAGCGGTGTGTGCAGTCATGCTGGCGATGTTTTGTGTGCGTTTGCTCTTATGTCGGGTGAAATAACTGATTAAAGTTTTTGTTTGTTTGTTTTTCGTTTGTATGTGTGTGTGTGTGCATTTGTGTATATGCCTTTATGTGCGTGTGCGTATATGCGTGTGTGTTTGTGTGTGTGTGTGTGTGTGTGTGTGTGTGTGTGTGTGTGTGTGTGTGTGTGTGTGAGAGAGAGAGAGAGAGAGGTGGGGGGCTGCGTTTGCTTTTATTTTATGAATAATTTAAGCTTTAAGCATTAGGGACTGTGTTTTTGTTGCGTATAATCATACTCAAAGGGCTTTTCAGATTATTTATCAATGGATTCTTCTGTTATATCCGTCCCAGTGTGGATGCTTTTGTGAATTTTTGGAATGAATGACGTGGTGGACCGTGCCGACTTGATAATACCCTTGTCTTTATGTCGACTTGATAGTACTCCCCCCCAATCCGAAAATGTCGACTTGATAATGCTCTCCCTCCCCCGCCCGTAATGTCGACTTGGTAATACTCCTGACTCCTGACCATGCCGCCTTGATAAAATACACCCACCCCCTTCTTAATGTCGACTTGATTATATACCCTCTCTTCTCCTCCACCCCCTGTATTTTTGTCGAAGATTATACCCCCCTCCCCCTCCCCCGTATTTTGTCGACTTGATAATACCTGTAATACTAGCTCCTCCTCCTCCCCCTTTCCTTAAACCCCTACCTTATGTTGACTTGATAATACGTGTCATTTTTGTTGGTACCCCCATGGTTGTATGCAGTAGGCAACATCCCTCCTGCTGACCAGAGAGTGCTACCACCTATGTGATTAAATGAACGTTCCTTTGTCCCAGCCCCCGGCCCCCTCGCTTGTTCCTCTCTTGTATGCTGTGGTGTAATTGAGCTATTCAGCGACCTGACTCCACGGGATTGGGATGGTTGGCTGGGTGCAGCGACGAGCGAGCAGACAAGGGTTAATCAACAGGGTTAATCTACGTGGTTAGCCAGAAAGGTTTTTATTGTTCGCGAGGATGACCAGTCGATAGCGTGTGTCTAGGGGTGGGAGGGGGTGGGGGAGGGGAGGAAGAG
>NW_004797974.1:72968-75011 GCF_000002075.1 Aplysia californica
CAGACAGACAGACAGACAGACAGACAGACAGACAGACAGACAGACAGACAGACAGTCTTCTGTGCTGCTATCTGCTATATCTCACTCAGCCGGAGGTGAACCTGACGGAGTCGAAGTAACCCGCCCGCTTAAATTATCTATATTCTGTCGAAGGTGGGCATAAAACATTAGCGAGGCATTGTGGAGTAATCAGGCCCTGGTCAAAACAAGGAAATTTATGAAATCGATATTCTTACACCCATTGGGAACATTATTTATTTTAAAATATTTTTTACTCCACATTTTTACGTCTATTTAAATGCACATTTTTCTTCCTGGATTTAGCAGGAAAACGCAGACCAAAGGAACAAATATAATTGCTTTTTTCCAAGGACACTCAAACTTTTGAAGTCAGTAGACTTATAAGCGGCCGTTTTTCTCGCTAATCTGTGATACCAGGCGACCCCCGCCGCCTTCAATCGCGAATAACTCTACTTCTTTTCTAGCTAGATGAATATTTGTTTGTTTCATCCTAAGCAAGAAATATATGAACAAGCGTTAAGATGATGCAGATAACTTTGTAGGCCCTAAATTTGACAGGCGCCTGATTCCGACGCGTTGTGACACATTTTAATTTACATATTTACCGTGTATAGCTCTAATGCCTAAATGCGACAGGTGTTTCTGCTAACGTTGAAAACAAACGACCACAACATAATAATATGTGAGGCAGCGTGGTGAAATCAGGTGCTAGTCAAGATAATGAAACTCAAGAAACTGGCACTTTTTCCGTTTGTTTTTTTTAATTATTATTTTTTAGCTCAACACCCTTTTTGCCCTTTAAAGAACACATTTCTGTGTGGGTTTTACTGAAAAACGTTGATTAAAGGCATAAAATATGTAAATTTTCAGTTTCCACGGACTATCAAGCTAAGGAATTAACTCAGCTTTGGCGGCCATTTTCACAAATATCTTGAATTGGATTTCATTCTTTTTTTCATCAAAAGCAAGACAAGTGGACAGGCTTTAAGGTTATATCAATAACTCCATATGCCCGAAAAATTGACTAGCGCCTATTCCACTACGACATGACACTTATTATGGCGAGTGGCTGACGTAAGAGTGGTTAGGTGACGAAAAAGAACCGTTCTTTTTTAGATATCGTTTTGACGTTTTTGATTTAATTAAGAGCAGATTTGGATTGGTGGTTAGAGGCTGACAGTCGTAAGTCGATGTCTTTCCTTACCATGCATAGTTTCTGTCTTTCTTTCTTACCCTGTCCCTGCTGTAAGTGACTGTTGTGGGTGGTTGACGGGTGCTCTAGTGTGTTTTGCTCCTTCCTTCCTTTCAAACATCTATCGTCCTTATCTCTCCTTTTTTGTGTATGTTACTCTCTTGTAATACATCAATTCTTCAGCACTTATACATGACCTTATTGTGTTGAAAGTGCCTTAAAACACTAAATGTGTGTTTATTACTCTCTTGTAACACCTCTAATCTTTGGCACTTATATAACCTTATTGTGTTGCAAGTGCCGTAATACACTTACTAAGACTAATTGACTCAAACAAAGCAGATGTCATTGTTTCATTTCCAAATGTCTTTTCAGATTTCTGCCCCTGACAACAACCACCACTGTGTTCATCAACTGTGAAGAAGTGTGTTTGTCACCTACAACAAGCTTTCGGCGACTGGCTACCCCGAGGATTATTTCTCCGAGATTTCTTGATTTTTCTGAAGATTGTTTTGGATTTACTTCACCTGTGTGGATAACCGGATAACCGGATAACCGAAACTCGCCAGGATGGGAAAGGGAATGTCGCAGCTGTCCAAGGAGGACTTGAGGTTTCTGCAGGAGAACACCAACTTCAACAAGGACGAGATCAAACAGTGGTATAAGGGCTTTATGGTGAGTCGTCTTAGTGGTGGTGGTGGTGCAGGGGGTGGGGAGGGCAGGGGTATGGTATGGTGGTGGTTGTTGTTGATTTTGTTGTTGGTGTTGTTGATTTTGTTGTTGTTGTTGCAACGCTTGCTAAATAATGTTTTTCTTGGGGTTTTTTTTCC
>NW_004797974.1:75111-77088 GCF_000002075.1 Aplysia californica
CCCCAAAGAAAAAAAACAACAAAAACCCAAAGTAAAAACAAACCACCACCCACCTTAAAAAAATCCCCAACCCAAAACATGTGAAAATACAATAAAGATTTAGATCTACAATGTTCATGAATGTTTTCTCTCCATGTACTTTCACTTTCCGACGAACGATGAAGAAATAATTTCGATTTTTGAGGACGCATACAATGTGTTCCAAGTAGGCCTACATAATAATATACCGCAGGTCTATAAATCTGTGTTGGTTGGTGCGAAGACGTCACAGCTGTGACCGAGACAACATTCTATTGTCACGTGGTAATCATGTGGCACGCGCGCACACCGACACGTCACTCGATTTGGCAACCCCACCTCTATCTTGGCTCATGGCTGACCTCGTGTGTCTTTTATTTTTTATCGCTACAGACTTAACTGTCTAGAAATGGGAACATCGATCTAACTTGCGTTGATGATGAGTTGAGAGATAGGTCTACATCATAACATAGATCTAATGCATTCCTTAGTTGAGCATTGAAGCTCGGTTTTTTTGTTTGTTTTTTTGGAGGGGATGTACTGACCTGGCAATATCTACGTAATGTACTAGCTGACCCTGTGGGTTTTGGTTGGGTATTTTGGGGTACCATAAATTCAAATGGCCGGCGTCAATGGTATAGCAGTTCGGCTCTTCTAGGTTGCACACAGCAGACATGAGTAGGTGGTTGGTTGGCAGGTGCTCCGGTGTGGTTTGCTCCTTTTTTTCTATCAAACAATTATCGTCTGCATCTCTCCTTCTTTTTTATGTTTGTTTCTTTCTTGTCACACCTCTAATCTTCGGTACTTATATAATCTAATAACTGTGTTGTAAGTGCCGTAAAACGCTTACTAAAACTAATATGTTGGCCCTGACAGGCCAGGTCGAAGCAGCCCGCCTCATAATTATTGATCAAAATTGTGTCAATGGGGCGTAAAACATATACAAATAAAAAACAAAATAAAAATCAATTCAAATACCCCCGCAGTTCTGATTCCGCCTTGCCGTCCCAGCGGTTACTTTGTTCCAAGCCTATTGGAGCTTGGAGCCTTCTCTCCGAAAGTACCCTGTAATATTGGCTTCTGTTTTTCTTTTTGACGACCGAGGGCTTTGTAGCTTTACGCTATTGGGGTTGCTGTAATCCATAACTGCAACTTCTTTTTGGATAAGTGATGACGTATTGATTGCGGGTTGGGTTTTTTTTTTCAATTTCTCTCGATAATCTTCTGTTTGATGGTTGGGGATAATGAATAGAGTTTATGGTGGCCAATGCCACCAGCTGGTGGGGTTTTAGTTAGTTTACTCCTTCTGGTGATACTGGTGGGCTTTGTGGGTTGTTAACGGGTGCTCGAACTGCTGCGGTTTGCTTCTTCTTTCCTATCAAACATCTATCGTCTTTTTCTCCCCTCCTTCTTTTTTTATGTTTGTTACTCTCTTGTAACACCTCTAATCTTCGGCACTTATATGACCTTATTGTGTTGCAAGTGCCGTAAAGCTCTTACTAAAACTAAACCAAAACTAAAACCGCTTAGCAAGGGCGGGTTTGCCCTCACTGACAGACGGTCAGAGCAGCCTGCCCCCCAAAATGATCTCTAATTATGTCGATGGTGGCAAAAGCATGCGCAATCATACACGGTCGGGTGTTGCTCACATAAAGCACGCGCCTCAGACAGCCAAAGGCTTCCCGGGGAGTGCCCTGAACATATCTGCAGGTTATTTATCCTGCTTAGCGGGCGGCGGGAGGGCGTCTCTAGCAGTCGATTGAGATTCCGCTGAAACTTTATCCCCGTTTTTTGTTTTTAGATGTGGCTGTCCACCATAACGCGACTTTGCCGGCGTCTGTGATGAAGTGGTTAAGCGCTTGTCGTCGCCCGTAGCAGACCTGAGTTCGATTCTCAAGTGCGTTTTTCATCAGAGTATTTCAATATTTTCGCGCTGGTACCTTGTCTGTGTGTCGAGGG
>NW_004797974.1:79858-81070 GCF_000002075.1 Aplysia californica
ATATACATATATATATATACATACACATACATACACACACACACACACACACACACAAACACACATACACTCACAAACACCCCCCTCACACACACACACAAACACACACACAGACACACACGCACATACCTCCCGTTATATGTTCTGACCTTTTTTCCTCTCAAACTCGCACAGACAAGGATGAAATAATAACCGGCAGTGTCCAGAAAGATCAAAGCGCAGGATGCTTCTTGCCAGTCATCATCATGTCATCGTGTTATTATAGAATGTGACCCGTGACGTCGCAATTTCGTACAAGTCGCTGTTTGATAGTTGGAGGGCGCCACTGGCAGGTCTTATTTTTTTCTCTCTTTCTATTATTTCCCATCTGCTTCCGTGGGTGATTGGCGGGTTCTCTGGTGTGGTTTCCTCCTTCTTTCGTATTAATCGTTTATCGTCCTTATCGCTCCTCCTTTTATCGTTTTATCTGTACGTCATTATTTAGTAACGTTTCTAATTCTCTGCACTTACATGACCTAATTGTAGTGCAAGTGCCGTAAAACTCATACTGAGCATAATAATGAGTTCTTTGTCTTTAACTATACGCTGGTGTTTGGAGGGCCAAACTGGTAGTTCCTTTTTTTTCCTTCCCTCTGCTGTATCCATCTGCTTCCAGATCAATTCCAAATTATGCAAATCCCTTGTCATTTCCAGTTGTGTATAATATGGCTCTTAATTCTGGACACTACTGGCAGGAACCGAATTAAGAAAGATCGTAACTTTTAAGATACAAAAAAAATTCAGAAAACTTTAAAGCATTTTGTAAAATCTGATAAAGAACTAAGACAGGCGATGATATGTCGACAACAAGTAAAAATATTGTTGGACCAGAAGAAAAGAAAAAACCCGCGATAAGCTAAAAATGTGAAAATTCGCCTGGTTCGGACATTCAGCCCGGCATGAAAGCCTTTCAAATGTCATCAAGCAGGGCACCTTTTTATTGAAGCAGTCGGAAAGAGGAAAAGGATGTTTTCTCGGCGACAATGTACCTGAGCTTCTGTGATGTAAACCGCAATAGCGTAAAGGTGGGACAACACTGACAAATTCTGGGTTGTTGTTGTTTTTTTTTGTTGTTTTTTTGTGTGTTTTTTTGTTGTTGTTGTTTTGTTTTGTTGTTGTTGTTTTGTTTTTTTGTTGTTGTTGTTGTTGTTGGGGTTTTTTTGGGTTTTTTTT
>NW_004797974.1:83521-85286 GCF_000002075.1 Aplysia californica
AGAAGAAGAAGAAGAAGAAGAAGAAGAAGAAGAAGAAGAAGAAGAAGAAGAAGAAGAAGAAGAAGAAGAAGAAGAAGAAAAAGAAGAAGAAGAAGACGCCATTTTTTTTACTTGAAGAGAGACAGAAGAAGAAAAAGAAGAAGAAGACATTATCAGACCGATTGCTCGACCACTTGATGGTGTTTTTTTTAAGTAGAAGAAAGACGAACAACAACAAAACATCAACTACAACAACAACAACAACAACAACAACAACAACAACAACAACAACAACAACAACAGCAGCAAGACATGCCAACACAGACCGATGTGTATACACAACTGCCGTGCACACTATCAGACCGATTGCTCGACCACTTGAGAGGGTTCCTGGTCTTAGAACGTCAGAACTCGAGGATTTATTTTTTTTTTAAGTTGAAGAGAGACGAACAACAACAACAAAAAGAAGAAAAATTGAGCATACCAGCACAGACCGATATTTTGAGGCATCGTGGTGAAACCAGGCGCTCGTCAAAATTATGAATTCGAGGATATCAGTTTTTTTCCGCCGGTGGGGCAATTTTTATCATGTAAATTTATTTTTTATTATTTTTTTTTTTTTTTTTTTTTTTGGGGGGGGGGGGGGCTCAACGCCTTTTACGTCTATCACTCCTTCAATTGCAAACTTCTCGACTTCTATTCAACATAGATAATAATAATATATATTTTTGTTCACCAAAATAAAGACAAATGAACAGGCTTTAAGATGGTACCAATAACTCCATATTAATCCTCAAAATTTACGAACGCCTGTTCCCTCTACGTCATGACAAATAATATATGTCTACACACAACTACTGTGCCCACTATCAGCGCAATTATTGCTGGACCACTTGAGTCAGCGTTCACAGCCTTGGGCCGTCAGAACGGCGGAGATGATGTCAATGTAGCGTTAAGTGGCAGGCTATGAGAGGACTTGGCGTGTATTATTTGTCAGCGTGGTCTTGATTGAAAATCAGATCTGAAGTACGCGCGTTCAGCGGAGCTGTGCGGGTCAACACGCAAGGATGTATTATTCAGTTATTTGGTTATTTACTTCGTGTTTGTGCAGAATAAGCAATGATTTATAATTGGGTTATTTGGCTCTTTGCTTCGTGTTTGTACACTGTAAGCAATGATTTATAATTCTGTTATGTGGCTATTTGCTTCGTGTTGGTATAGAACTAGGAACGATTTATAAAACGGTTATTTATTCGGTTATTTACCACTTGTTGGTGCAGAATAAGCAATGGCTTATAGAACGGTTTTTAGGTTATTTTCTACCTGTTTTTACCGAACAAGGAACAATAAATAATGCTTTTATTATGGTTATTTTGCATGTTTTTACCGAAAAAGGGACAATTATTTATAATGCGGTTATTTGATTATTTCCTGTACGTTTTTACAGAACATGGAACAGTTTATAAGGCGGTTATTTTGCTTCTTTTTTTTTTTTTTACCGAACAAAGAACAATTTATAATGCCAGTTTTTTGTTGTTATTATTTACTCCGTGCTAATGTTATTATGGTTAATTACTCCGTGTGGGTGGTTGGCGGGAGCTCTGGTGTGGTTTGCTTCTTCTTTCCTATCAAACATCTAACGTCCTTATCTCCCCTTCTTCTTTTTTCTGTTTGTTACTCTCTTGTAACACCTCTAATCTTTTGGCGCTCATATGACCTTATGCAGTTGCGAGCGACATAAAACGTCTACTTAAAACTAAAATTACTTCGTGTTGGTACAGAGGCG
>NW_004797974.1:86714-88363 GCF_000002075.1 Aplysia californica
AAAATAAATAAATAAATAGATAAATAAATACATTTTAAAATATTTTTTTAAAAACGCAGGTTGCTTTATTTAGCTTTTTGTTGTTTGTTTTTGTCGAATATTGTGCGTTCCTCTCAGTTCTTATGCTGGAGGTTGGAGGGCGCCACTTATAGGTCCTACTTCTTTACTTTCGTTCTTTCGTTTCTGTCTGTCTGTCTGTCTGTCTTACATTTTCCCAGCACTATATGACCATATTAGGGGGTCTTAATTGGCAGAGGTGTCGAATAACACGACAAATCCGGAAATCCAGATATCTAAAATTATTTCGTGTTTTAATCTCTTCGTGCCTGTCGCTTTGCATATTAAATAAAAATAGTCCTGATACAAGCTGCTGTAAACAATATAATCTGTAAATTATGAGTCTTTTCGCGCTTTCCACGGTGTCTGAAAAGTTCTGGATTTTTTAAATATTCATAGCTTGAGTTCAAAAATAATAAGTACGATGAGATTATAACATGTTAGATATCTAATTTGGTAATTTTTATTTTTCCCTGTAGTTTGATGTGTTTACTTATTCGTGTTACTGGAAATGCTTATGCCCATCCTGCTTTTAGCTTTGTATGTTTCTGTTGAAATGATCTTATCGAGTATGAATCTCTGTGTTTCTGTTGAAATTATTTTATCGAGTACTATCCCTGTTTTTCTCTTAGATTTATTTTATTAAAAACGTACCCCTTTGTTTCTTTTGGAATTATTCTATCAGTAACACGTCTGTGGATTTCTATTGGAATGATTCACTCATGAAGTATGAATGTCCGTGTGTCTAATGGAACCAATTGTGAGGCCTCGTGGTGAAACCAGGCACGTCAAAATTATGAAATCGGAGATATCAGTTTTTTTCTGCCGGTTAGGCAGTTTTTATGGAATGTTTTTTTCTTTTTTTCTTTTTTTCTTTTTTTTCTTTTTCTTCTTTTTTTGGGGCTCAACACCTTTTACGTCCATTTAAGAACACATATCTGTGTGGACTTTACTGAAAAACGCTGGTCAAAGGCACAAAAAATGTACAATTGCAGTTTCCAAACACTCAAGCTTTGGAAGTCACCAAACTTTGTCAGCCCTTTTCTCTCTAATATTATTACCTCTGACACGAGGCGTCCCCCACCTCCTTCAATCGCAAACATCTCGACTTCTATTCAACATAGATAGATATTTTTAGCACCAAAATAAAGGCGAATGAACAGCCTTTGAGATGATACCAATAGCTCCATATGCCCAAAATTGACGAGCGCCTGTTCCCTCCACGTCGTGACACAATGTATCGAGAACGTTCTCTTTTACATTCTAATGGCATGCTGTATCCCTCTTTTCCCCATATTCGGCTCTGTCTGGAACGGCGGAAGCAACCGGCTTCCTAAACTGTCTATACTTTGACGATTAAAGATAGTGAGACAGACACGATCCATTTGTTATAAAAGTTGACATTGGTTTCTTGTTTGTTTGTTTGTTTGTTTGTTGTTGTTGTTGTTGTTTTGTTTTTTTGTTGTTGTTGTTGTTTTGTTTTTTGTTTTTGTTTTTTTTGGGGGGTCTCATTTTGGGTTTCTTTATTGTATTATTTTTTTCTTTATAATCTGTCTTTTTTTATTTTACTGTTATTATTATTTTTATTGTGT
>NW_004797974.1:89620-90793 GCF_000002075.1 Aplysia californica
CCCCCCACTTCCCTCCACTCCCCAACCTACTGCCTACCCGACGATCCACTCCTCATACGCCCACATTCTTGAAATCATTACCAGTGATGTTACTTTGCTTGGCTTTTAACGTTTTCGGAATGCTTCCGGTAGGAGGGGTTTGTCACGAAAACGACATTTTTAGAAATAAAAAAATGATGTGCTTTACCTTGAACTTAATACGTTTATTTTGTTTTGTTTCTCTTTCCTTTCCTTTGGGTTTTTTTTTTTTTTTTTTTTTTTTTTTTGTTTGTTTGTTTGTTTTACTTGTCTTCGATCTGAACTAAGTGTCTGGAGGGCGTCCCTGCCGGTCCTACTTCATCCCATTCCTCCTACACCTACGCTTTTTTATCAATTGATTTGTTAATTGTCAATGCTGTCACTCTGTGATGCGCGGGCGGTTGGCGGGTGCTCTGATGTGATTTGCTCCTTCTTTCCTATCTAACGTCGTTCGGTCTTATCTCTCCCCTTCTTTTTTATGTGTTTGTTACTCTCTTGTAACACTTCTAACCTTCAGCACTTTTATGACCTCGTATTGTGTTGCAAGTGCCGTAAAACTTTTGCTAAAACTAACAACTCTGTGATGCATTCACTTTATCTGAATGCTTCCGGTAGGAGCGGTTTTTAACGGGAGGCATTTTTGAAAAATGCCATCACTACACTGAACTTGATTGATTTAAAAGACAGCAAAATCCTCTCCTTCACTGTGAAGTGGGTGGTAAGGAGACCCCACCATCGTTTGTCTGTGTGGGTGGTTGGCAGGTGTTCTGGTGTGATTTGCTCCTTCTTCCCTATCGAACATTTATCGTTTTTGTTTTTTTATCTCACCCCCTTCTTTATTGTGTTTGTTACTCTTTTGTAACACCTCTAATTTTCGGCACTTATATTATGACTTTATTGTTTTGCAAGTGCAGTAAAACTGTTACTAAAACTGTTTGTCTGTCGTGCTTGTATCCTGCAGTAAATGGAGCTCTTATTGTGTCGATGTGCTTCTTCCTTACTCAAACGAAGCACACCTATAATAATACACCTCGAAGTTCCTATAGACTTGTTTTGCTTGCGGGTGGTTAGAGGCCGGCGGCCCTGGTATGTCCTACTTCTTCTTTTTCTTTTTCTTCTTTCTTTCTTTCTTTCTTTCTTTTTTCATATTTTCTC
>NW_004797974.1:93124-94309 GCF_000002075.1 Aplysia californica
GGTGGGGTGGGGGGATTAATTTATCAAAGTATCTCTTTCTTTCTGGTGGGACATTGTATCTCTGTCAGTGGTTGGTGGATGCTCTGATGAGGTTTAATTGCTCCTTGTTTCGTATCAAACAGCTATCTATCGGCCTTCTCTCTCCTTCTTCGTTTCTCCGTTTATCACTCTCTCGTAAAACCTCCAACCCCCGGCACTTAAAATAATGTGACTCATGCCTATTTGTGTTATAATTTTTGTTTTAATGCCGTCAAACTCTCACTAAATCTAAAACTTAATTCAAGGTCAAACTGAAGTTTGGGGGTTCTAGTGGCCAAGAGGTTAAGGTGTTTGCCTCTCATTCAAAAGTCCCGGGTTTGAATCCGGGTGGCGACGGTAATATTTTCTTCTCTAAAATTGTCTCCTTCCACCTACCTTCCTGCTCTCTGGCAATGTTCTGTCGTCTGCTTTCATCTCCACTTTCTGCCCCCTCCCCCTCACCTCCTTTGCCCCCTCCTCTGGGCTCCTGATTCTTTCTGCAGCATTTCTACTGCTACTCCTTGGCTCCTTCTTACTGCTGTCTTTCAGCAACACCTCTGATCTTGTGGTAAAAAAGATCTACACCTAGCCTTCTCGGACAAGGGCGAAAAATCTCGGAGGTCTCGTGCGCAAGTTGCGCACATTGAAGATCCTTTGGTGGTCTACAATCGATAAGAGTAGGCTTCGGCCGCCACCCGAAAAAAGATCAAAATTTCCTACCGACCGAAAAATGTTTAATGTTTCCCGCGCGCTCATATGACCTTATTATGCATTTGCAAGTGCCGTAAAACAGTTACAACCACTACAACAGATTCACATTTTTCCGTGCGAAATAAGTACGTATTCGTGTGTTGTCCCTATTTAATCCATTTTTTGCCAGACTTAGTTAACGATTGCAACACAAAGATTGTCGTCGCCCGCTGTTCAGACGTACTAAGCTCAAAATTTGATTTTAAGAATGAATTAGAACTAATATTATTGCTGTTTCTTAATTGGTCGTATTGATTGCTTATGCTCAAGAAATATTTTGTAGAGATTCCAAAGCTATTTGTTGAAAAAGACATGTTAAAATGCATAATGTTGGTACAAAATTGTTCAGAGAGAAACAATTGTTTTTGTTGTTTGTTTGGTTTGTTTGTTTTGTTTGTTTTGTTGGGGGTTTTTTTT